>NC_066619.1:191726763-192026763 GCF_025201925.1 Gopherus flavomarginatus
CAGGTGTTGGGGGCAGCTGGTGGTGGTAAGAACCAGACTGCTGGAGAAAGGTGTTTTGAGCAAACACTAGGGCACAAGGGAGAGAGCTTTGGGGTGGGTGGGTGTTAGCACGGTACTGATCTGCCTGCATGGCTACAAGAGACTGCATACAGTCTGTTTGGTGCACCAGGAGGCTTATCAGCTGCTTTGTGCTTTTCTTGGTAGCCAATTCCTTTCTCCTGCTTTGTGTTTCCCTCCACTCATGCATTTTCTCTCTCCAGTCCTGCAGCCTCTTATTCTCTCTGGCATACTGATTCATAACTGCTTTCATCAAATCTTCTTTGCTTTTCCTTGGTTTATGCCTCAAGTTCTGTAACTTTTCACAGGCTGTGATAGGGCCGGAGGATTCAAGGACACTTAAAAAAACAGAAATAGAAACATTTAATACAGAGGCTGCATTGTTTATTATCACAGTGAAGGAGTTTGTAGACTATTTGTAGCATCATTTATACATAGCAGACATAGCACAGAGAGGCCATAGCAGAGAAGACATGGTGAGTAATGGGGTGAGTGTTTCTGCCGCGACTCACCTGGGAAGGGGAGCTGCTTGAGTCAGGGCTCACTGGGGTTTCTGTGCATTGGGGAAAGCAGAAAGCAGCTGGGGGGGACCTGCACTGAACACCACCCCCACAATTGCCACAGCAGTTACTCCTCTGGGAAGGGGAACTGCTTGAGTCAGGGCTCACTGAGGTTTCTGTGCATTGGGGAAAGCAGAGAGCAGCTGGGGGGGGACCTGCACTGAACAGTATCCCTACATTTTCAACAGAATTTTCTATTGCTAGATATATCACTGCTGCGTGTTACCTGGGAAGAGCGGGAGGGTCTTCTACAGCAATGTGGATTCCGCCCTGGTCCCTATGCAGCTTGCCTGTGTGCAGCAATGGTCCCCTCACCCCTCGCGGCACAGTGGAGCGGACGCGTTAGCCTGACTGGGACAAGGACCATGGTGGCTCTCCCTATAAACTTGCACAAGCACATTGCCCACGTTCTGGCTGAAACTTTTGAAGAGATTACCAAGGCCGATTACCGAGACGTGATAGACAAAATCAATGGGCTATTCCACATCTAGCCATGCATGCATGCAGCCATAACCCTCCCCCACCCTCCTCCTTTCCCAAAACATTTCCATCCTTAAAATAAAAGCTGCTTACCAGGAACCCGCTCCTCTGCTTCTTCTTCATCAACAATTTCCAGCTGCTGCAACTGGCTAGCTTCCTCCTGGCTTGAGAAGAGCTCCTGGCTGCATGCCTCCTGGGACTCCGGGATGTCTCCCTCCACCCCAGTAGCCTCACTCTCAGCTTCCTCTACACCCTCCCCCACTTCTCCCTGCTCTGAACTCTCTATCATGGTCCTCGGATTGGCAGTGGGATCACACCCAAGTATGGCATCCAGCTCCTTGTAAAAACAGCAGGTCGTGGGGGCAGCTCCTGAGCGGTGGTTTCCCTCATGGGCTTTGCAGTAGGCACTCCGCAGCTCCTTTACTTTTACCCTGCACTGCAACGCTTCCCATTCATGGCCCCTTTGCAGCAAGGACTTTGATATCTGCCCATAGGTATCATAATTTCTACGGCTGGAGCACAGCTGTGACTGCACAGCTTCCTCACCCCAAACACTGATGAGGTCCTGCAGCTCGGAAGTGTTCCATGCTGGGGCTCGTTTGGGGCGTGGAGGCATGGTCAGTGATTGATTGATTGCACTCCACACCTGGCTGAGCAAACAGGAAGGGGATTTTTAAAATTTTTGGGGCATTTAAAGGGCGGGTCACCTGAGCCCAGGGCAGTGGAGTGCGAAACGATGAGCAGAGTGGCTGAAAAGGTATGCTGGGATACCTTCTAATACCATGGAGGCCAATAAAAATGCTTTTGGTGGCCACACTTGTTGACCAGTGCTGCATCACCAGCACTGGAATCACTACACCCCAAGCAGACCAGGTGTACAGCCAGCGCTGCAGCCAGGGAGTTGCAGTGCTGGCTGTGCTTTGCAAGTGTGGACACAGAGTGAGTTGCAGCACTGTAACCCCATCACCAGCACTGCAACTCTCCAGTGTAGTCAAGCCCTTAGTCAGGAAGACTGTTTGGATACTTTATTTAAACCATTAATTCAAAATGAATGCATTGGAACGACTTTTAAAACAATTCTGTTAATTGGGTTTTTTTAACCAGAAAACTTGCAGACAAGCAGTACATCCTAATAGTAAGATCAAATCAATAAACGCTCAAATATAAATCATGTGACATTTAAAGAGTCACTTTAAAATTTTGTTTAGTATTTAACATTTCGGTATCCTTGAACTTGGTGAATAATTCAAACAAATCCTATGAGCATGAAAACATGCTGCACTAATCAATTACATTGTTCATTGTGAATTATTCACTCAGCTATATTATAGCTTGTCTACACAGTAGACTAATGCACCTACAGGGATGTGATTTCCATAGCATGTTAATATGTTACACATTATTTAATCCGTATAGACCCTGTTGATATGCTTTAACATAATGATATTTGAAAAAGTGCTATATTAAGGCACACTAGGACACATTTAGGGTATGTCTACACTATGAAATTATTCCTTTTTTACAGAAGTCTATTTCTGGGAACAGATTGTATAAAGTCAAGTGCATGTGTCCACACTAAGCACATTAATTCGGCAGTATGCATCCACATTAATTCTGCAGTGTGCGTACTGTGGCAAGCGTTGACATTCCGAGTGATGCACTGTGGTAGCTATCCCACAGTTTCTGCAGTCCCCACTGCCCACTGGAATTCTCTCATTGCCTGATGGGGCCAAAAATTTGTCACTGGTGGTTATGGGTAAATGTCAGTCAGCCTTCCGTGAAAGCAATGGCAGACAATCATTTCACGCCCTTTTCCCTGGATTGACCAAGCAGACTCCATAGCATGGCAAGCATGGAGCCCATTCAGCTCACTGCAGCAGTTATGAGCATTCTGAACACCTTGTGCATTATAGTGCAATTTATGCAGAACCAGAAGCAGAAAAACCAGGTGAGGAGGCGAGGGCAGTTTGGTGACGAGAGCGATGAGGACATGGACATAGACTTCTCTCAAAGCACGAGCCCCGGCAATATGGACATCATGGTGTTAATGGGGTAGGTTCATGCTGTGGAACACTGATTCTGGGCCCAGGAAACAAGCACAGACTGGTGGGATCACATAGTGTTGCAGGGCTGGGATGATTCTCAGTGGCTCTGAAATTTTCACATGAGTAAGGGCACTTTCATGGAACTCTGACTTGCTTTCGCCTGCCCTGAACATCAAGAATACCAAGATGAGAGCAGCCCTCATAGTTCACAAGTGAGTGGCTATTGTCCTCTGAAAGCTTGCAACGCCAGACAGCTACCGGTCAGTCGGTAATCAATTTGGAGTGAGCAAATCTGCTGTGGGGGTTGTTGTCATGCAAGTAGCCAACACAATCACTGAGCTGCTGCTATCAAAGGTAGTGACTCTGGGAAATGGGCAGGTCATAGTTGTTATATTTGCTGCAATGGGATTCCCTAACTGTGATGGGGCGATAGACAGAACCCATATCCCTATCTTGAGACAGGACCACCAAGGAAGCCAGTACATAAACCGCAAGGGGTACTTTTCAATGGTGCTGCAAGCACTGGTGGATCACAAGGGATGTTTTACCAACATCAACATGGGATAGCTGGGAAAGGTTCATGACACTCGCATCTTCAGGAACTCTGGTCTGTTTAAATGGCTGAAGGAAGGGATTTACTTCCCAGACCAGAAAATAATTGTTGGAGATGTTGAAATGGTTATAGTTATCATTGGGGACCCAGCCTACTCCTTAATGCCCTGGCTCATGAAGCCGTACACAGGCATCCTGGAAAGTAGTGAGGAGCTGTTCAACTATAGGCTGAGCAAGTGCAGAATGGTGGTAGAGTGTGCTTTTGGATGTCTGAAGGGTCGCTGGTGCAGTTTACTGACTCGCTCAGACCTCAGCAAAACCAGTATCCCCATTGTTATTGCTGCTTGCTGTATGCTCCACAATATCAATGAGAGTAGGGGGAGATGTTTATGGCGGGTGGGTGATGGAGGCAAATCTCCTGGCCACTGATTACGTGCAGCCAGATACCAGGGCAATTAGAAGAGCACATCAGGAAGCACTGCACATCAGACAAGCTTTGAAAGCCAGTTTCATGACTGGCCAGGGTACCGTGTGACAGTTCTATTTGTTTCTCCTTGACGAAAACCCATCCCCCTTGGTAAACTCTAATTCTCTGTAAGCCAACCGCCCTCCCCCTTCTATCACAGCTTGGAAATAAAGTCACTATTGTTTAAAAACCATGTATTCTTTATTAAATGATTATAAAAATAGGGAGATAACTCACAAGGTAGCCCAGATGGGATGTGGGAGGAAGGAATGAAAAGGCCACTTCAATAGTTGTTGAATGACAGTCTTCTGTTCACTGGGGTGGAGTGGTTGGGTGCCCGGAGCCTTCCCCCCGCACACACGTTCTTGGGCATCTGGGTGAGGAGGCAGCTATGGAACTTGAGGAGAAAGGAGGGCCATTAAACAGGGGCTGCAGTGGCAGTCTCTCCAGCTGACGTTCCTGAACCTCCACCAGATGTCGAATCATGTCTGTTTGTTTCTGCAGTAGCCCCAGCGTTGCATCCTGCCTCCTCTGATCTTCCTTCTATTTTACCTTTTATATATATTTACATATTGAATAAAGCATATATTATTCCACAGCCCTGAAAGAAAGCTTCTTTGGTTCAAAAGCCTCCCTGGATAAGAGGAGAGGTAAAGTTAGCACTAAAAATGGAATAAATGGAGACATGGGAAAGCTGATAACAATAATTACAAGTTGATAGTTGGGAAATGCAGACAATTGTTAAGGGATGCTAAAAGTATCACTGAAACATCTATGGCCAGTAGAGTTAAGGTAAAATAGAAGGAGTTTTAAAATGTGTTCGGAACAAATGAAATCCTAGCAATAGAATGGATCCCATACTAGGCAAGGATAGTACATTATCATGTTGCAGAAAAGACAAAAGTATAAAAAGTATTTCTGTGCTGTGTTTGGAAATAAGCAGGATGATATATTCATACCTTATAGTGATATTGAAATACGTTGTATTCCATCACTAATGAGGAAGGATGTTAGACAGTAACTATTAAAGTTAAGCTTTTTTTAAAAAAATTGCAGAGCTAGAACATTTGCGTGAGTGTATTATAAATATTGGCTCAAGGACACTCTGAACAATTAATGTTGATTGATTATGTACGTATGTATTTTATAACTTTTGGAATACTGGAGAAGTTTCAGAGAACTCAAAAGAAAAAGAAAGCTAATGTTCTAATATTTTCAAACAATAAATAGGATGGTACAGAAAACTATCTGCCAGTTAGCCTGACATTGATCACAGGCAAATTCATGAAAAAGCTGATAGAGTCATAGAATTTAAGGTTAGAAAGCACAACCAGATCATCTAATCTGATCCCTTGCATATTAAACACCACCCAGCATATTAAACCCACCCAAAAGTAGGCAAAGGTATTACAGACCACAGAAGACTAGACTCTTTATGATGAGTCTATGAGTTTATGAGCAACTGGCAAAGAAGAGGAGGTACCAAGGCACACCAGTGTCTGAGGCCTCCATAATGGCAGATAAATTACAAGTGATGAAATCAGTAAAGAACTAAGGGATGGTAGAATAATTAATCCCAATTAACATGTTTGCATGGAAAATAGGTCTTCATGTATATTTTAATAAGATCAGATGTCTGATTGAAAAAGGTATCTAGGTTGATATAATATACTTGGACACCAGTAAAGCATTCAACTTACTCCTACATTATATTCTGCTAAAATAGCACTATATAAAGTAAATTCAACTCATATTAAATGGTTAAAAACCAATTAACTGATAGATTTCAAAAAGTATATGCAAAATTGTTGTCCAAAGGTGGTGTTTCTAGTGAAGTCCTGCCTCTGCTATTCAATATCTGTATGAATAATCTGGAAAAAAATATAAAATTGTTACTGCTAAAGTTTGCAAATGAAGTGGTAAATAATGATGTTAGTTATACAGCATTATCTTGATATTTATGTATGTATGTGGTAAAGTGGGCTTATTTGAACAACATGTGTTTTTACACAAACAAATAAAGATTATGTATCTAGGAATAAAGAGTGCAGGTGTCAAGGTTTTTTCCCCCCACTTTGAACTTTAGGGTACATGAGCACTTTTAAGCTTAATTACTAGCTTAAATCTGGTACTCTGCCACCAGCCAGAATTTAGTGTCTGGCACACTTTGTTCCCCCAAAACCTTCCCTGGGGAACCCAGACCCAAACCACTTGGGTCTTAAAACAAGGAGGAATTAACCATCCCCAGTCCCCTCCCAGATTTTCCCTTCCCTTGGTTGCCTTGAGAGGCTTCACACCGATCCAAACTGCTTGGATCTTAAAACAAGGAGGAATTAACCATCCCCCCTCCACTCCCCCCACCAATCCCTGGTGAGTTCAGACTCAATCCCTTGGATTTTTAAAACAAGGAAAAATCAATCAATTCTTAAAAAGAAAGCTTTTAACTAAAGAAAGAAAAAAAAAGTAAAAGTTATCTCTGTAAAATCAGGATGGAAAATGCTTTACAGGGTACTCAGATTCATATAGACTAGACGGACCCCCCCCCCCCCCGCAGCCTTAGATTCAAAGTTACAGCAAACAGAGGTAAAAATCCTTCCAGCAAAAAGACACATTTACAAGTTAAGAAAACAAACATAAGACTAATCCACCTTGCCTGGCTATTACTTACAATTTTGAAAAATGAAAGACTGATTCAGAAAGATTGGGAAAGCCTGGAATCATGTCCTGTCCCTCTCAGTCTTGAGAGCGAACAATGAACCAAACAAAAAGCACAAACAAAGACTTCCCCCCACCAAGATTTGAAAGTATCTTTTGGTCCTCTGGTCAGGTGTCAGCCAGGTTTACTGAGCTTCTTAACCCTTTACAGGTAAAAGAGACATAACCCTTAATCATCTGTTTAGGTCACACTTATAAGATGGGGACTGTATCTAAGAAAGCAATGAATATGAAAAATACTTTGAGATCATGGTAAATAAACAATTTAACATAAGCCTTCAGTGCAATGCGTTAGCTTAGGGGGAAAGTATTACCCTTGACATATAAGCAGAGAAATACAAAGTAGGAGTAGGCAGATATATGACCTTTGCATACAGCATAGTGAGACCCTTTCTGGAATGTTATGTCAGTTCTAGAATCCACATTTCAAAAAGGAAGTTGAAAAATTCGAAAAGATGAAGAAAAGAGCTACAAGAATGATTAGCGGTCTACAAAACATGTCTTACAGTGAGAGGCTAAAGAAGCACAGTCTATTTAATTTGTCCAAGACAACTTTAAGAGGTGAATTGACTACAATCTACAAATACCTATTTGGGGAAGAAATTGCTGATAGCAGATGGCTGCTTAGTCTCATAGACTCATAGACTCATAGGTCAGAAGGGACCAATCTGATCATCTAGTCTGACCTCCTGCACAAGGCAGGCCACAGAACCCCACCCATCTATCAGAAAACGCATAACAAGATCCAATATTTGGAATATGAAGCTCGACAAATTCAGACTATAGATAAGGTGCAAACAGTGAAGGCAATTAACCATTGGATCCATTTACCTGGACCATTACTTGAAGTCATTAAATCCAGACTGAATATATGGATAAAATATATGTTAGAGTTCAAACAGAAGTTATGGGCATCATGCAGAAATTGCTGAGTGAGGTTCTTTGGTCTGTGTAACACAGGCAGTCCGAAGAAGTAATCATAATGGTCTCTTCTGGCCTTAAAATCTAAGAGTATATACAGTTATTATTACATTCTTTACAGTATAATCTTCTAATTTTTTAATCAAGATTTATCTCTAAGTCCACATTTTTCTATTATCCACCTGACGTCCATAGAAAATTTTCATATACTGCGTGTGACCATGTAAGGAGCTTGGCTTTTAATTTATTCCAGTGCTGCAATAATGTGTGGTATGAATGCAACGCTAGATTACATCAGATAAGTAAGAGAAGAATTTAGAAGGCTGGATGGCTAAATTGATGGTCCTCTCTGGTAATATGAAAGGAAAGGAGCCAGATGGGACAGATTTCTTTACTGGGATGTGGAGAGAAGAGGAATAATGTTTCTATCTGTGCAAATCATTTTGGCCCTAATTCTCTGGAATTAGGCCTGTACAGTTCTGCAGAAGCATGGCAGTGGCAGGATAGTGAGGAACTGGTAGCGTAGTCCCAGGCCCTGTAATTCCTGGTTGCAACTCTGTGGTAGGCCATTGATCTTTGGCTATGTGGAGGGAAAAGGAGAGTAGATATACTGAAGCTAAATTGTGGAACACATATCCAAGTTGGTGAGTACTTACTCATGAGTAAGGCTGCATGTCTGTCTGGAGGTCACAGAAATCATGGACTTTTTGACTTTGTGACCTCTGTGACTTCTGTAGTGACAGGTGCTGGCTCAGGGGTGGCCCAAGCCGGGCCGCCGCTGGGCCAGTAGAAGCTGCAGTTTCAGTGTGTGGGAGGGGGCTTATAGGTTAGTTGGAGGTAGGCGTGCGGGGTGGCATTTA
The DNA here is from genome assembly GCF_025201925.1 of Gopherus flavomarginatus. Lineage (NCBI taxonomy): Eukaryota > Metazoa > Chordata > Testudines > Testudinidae > Gopherus > Gopherus flavomarginatus. Next base: position 191,735,420 of record NC_066619.1, read on the forward strand.
CCTGAGAGGGGGCTCCCTGGCTCTCACTGGCATGTCCCTGCAGCTCCTAGACAGAGGGGCTGGGGGGATCCGCATTCTGCCTGCATCAACAGAAGCTGCGGAGCCAGTGCTTATGGAGGGAGCACCACGCAGAGCTGAGTGACGGGGATGTCACTGCTTCCGGGGAGCCCTCCAGGTAAGCGCTGCCGAGAGCCTTCCTCACCCCACCCCATGCCCCAATCCTCTGCCCCCTCCTACCCCCAAGCTGCTGCTGCTTCTGGTGGGGGGGGAAGAGGCACAGAGCCAGGTAGGGCAGCCTACTGGCCCCACCAATGTCCCCCGAGGCTCCAGCAGGAGTCTGGGGCTGTGCGTCACTGCCCGTGACCCCACCACCCAGCACCAGCAGGGGTCCTGGGATGTGTGCCACCGCTTTACTGCCCTAGTACCCGGGATGTCCTCCTCCACACCTACAGGGTCCCAGGAAGCCCCCATCAAGTTTTAATCACAGGTATTTTTAGTAAAAGTCATAGACAGGTCACGGGTCATGAATTCTTGTTTACTACTCATGACTTGTCCATGACTTTTACTAAAAATAACCATGACTAAAAGGTAGCCTTAATTATCATTTCATTCTCCGGCTTATTTCTGCTTGTTACATAATTAATATTATTAAAAAAATCATTGAAAAATTCACTCATGGGGAGTCAACGATGCATTTGACACAGAGAGTTGTTATGTTTTATATAATTCAAAAGGGCTTTACATAAGTATCTAGGCAAAGACACAAGGTAAAGTAAGGATTGCCATAACATTTCACCTCCAACAATACTAAATTGTTCACAATTCTCCCCAACCCCACCTCTCTTCATGGGCTAACAACTGGATACACAGCTGCATTGCCAGACCTGAGATAAGAATAGTAAGCATCCCTAACAATATTGCCCTGTTTCCACTTTGTATTGGTTGTCTCAATGGCTGCTCAAACCAAGCAGTTAATCTCTACTCCTCAGCTTCCCACCCATCATTAGGGCTTTCCCCCTTATTCTCACAACTACTGTGCAAAACACTACTATAAACTTTGGAATGTATTTTTCTGTTGCTTCTAATCTCTTCCATAAACAGTGTCACCTTCCTTTCAAACTGTCAAATGCACACTCCAATTCCACTATCTACTGAGGCGGTAGTGAAACAGTTCCTTCCTCTTGTCCAAGTGACAGCTGAATGGCTTTATTAGCCAGGGAAGTAGAGAGGAAGCCAGGTCTCCCAGATAACCAGATTGATGTCTGCACCATTAACGACCATAGACAAACGGTCCTTCCTCGATTACCTTAAATAGAGCTGATTTCAGAAAGATCCTAGTATTGTGGCCCCAAAGGGTAAGTCTACATGGTATTGAGCATCCCAGCACAGATCAATGGGCTCATGCTACCATCCTACAAAATAGCTGTGTAGACATGGCGGCTTGGGCTTGAGCTCAGACTCTGAAGCCTAGGGAGGCTAAATTCCCAAACCACCTGGCATATGAGACTTTGTCTTTCTTTCTCTCCTTCCCCCATACTCCCACGTCTGTCCTTTTCTTTCCCCACAATATTTCTTCTCTTTCCTATCCCCCTCCATTTTTCCCTCTGCCTAATAAGAGTCTGACTTAGCCAGCGAAGGCTGTATATTTTACAGTACTGCTGTAAGCCTGTGACAAGAAAGATGTGACTAAATCTAATACCCTAAACAGTTCATTGCTGGTAAAAGTCAGCCAGGACTCAGTGTGGCTAATAAATGCATGTGCTGTGCCTGTGCTACTATCTTTGCTGATCTTTTCTCTTCGCTTTTGTGTATGTTTCTCTTGTTCTGTTCATCTAGGAGACAGGAGCAGGCTTTACCAACAATAGCAATGACAAAAGCTCCAACCCATCTTAACTACCTTCTTTTTTCCAGAGAAAAAGACAAATTATCTTCATTTTTTGATACCATCTAAAAGACTGTCAAATGAGAGAGCTTTTTTCTGAAAACTTTCTCAAGCTAAAGGAAAAAGAAACAAGAGATGCTGTTAAAATGAAAGCCTTATTAAATACTTTACATTGCAAATGCTTCAACTGTTTTTTTTTCTGCCATGTCTCTAATAAGAAGTTAAAAAGGATTTTTAATGGTAGGTTGCCATCATATTAAGCAGACTGAGATTTCTGTGTACCAGCCCCTTAGCTTAGTTTAATCCTGTTTAATGTTGGATAGTGATTGGGCTATGTTTACACCTTTGGCTCATATATTCCATCTAAATTAATACAACAGTCTGTAAACCTGCCACAGTGGTCAACCAGCCCTTGGAGTACCATGGATAAAAGCTCCTTTCTGTTTTTCTTTTTAATGCCTGATGTGGAAGAAGGGGCACATTGATCTTGTCAATTGCCACAATGTAGTTTTGGAAGCCCATTCATGCAAAGTCATTTGTAGGCTCCTGAGTATTACCAGGCTTTATAACCCTTTGCATCGGTACCTTTTCCATGATTTCACATTCCTGTATGACAATGACCCTATAGTAGATCTGACACTGAGTTGATTGGCTACCAACTGGTAATATTTGGATGTAACCAGTTTCCAGGAGGTAATGGTGACCCATTAGTCCATGGGCATGGGTTACCACATGTTGGCATGCATCTTCTGCAAATCCAGGGTTAGTTCTGCAATTATCTCCAAAAATGTTGCCTTCCCCATCCTGAAATTCTCTTGCCACTGCTAATCATCCCAGGCCTGCAAAACCACCCTTTCCCACAGTTCACAATGGTATCCTAAGATCAAAAACAGCACTGCACAGTGTGAAGCTTCTCCAGGAACTGGTCCTGCACTATCTGTTGCTTCCTCCACTGCCAAATGTCCTGCTGCTGCTGCCGCCACATATCAAGGTGTGATGGATGGAGTCCAAAGCCAAATCCATCCAGCTTTGGTGTTGAAATACAGCCCAAGCAGCCTCTGCTCATTCAAGGTTTCCAGCTTATGAGAGCAGAAGTTGTTGGGTCCATGCTCTTATAGCAATTTGAAAATGGTGCTAGCCTACCCCAAAAGGATGTGCAGTATTGGGTGAAGACAAAGGAAACTCTGATTTCTTTTTTTTTTTACATTTAAACTCATTTTTAGGAATTGGGGATGGGTAGAGGTTATTCCATCAAAATCCAAATAGAACAAAATATATTTTTTTTGCCAAATTTAACCTTCTATGGAAGATCTGAGAAAACTGGTTCATGGAATGATTCCTTTTGGGTAATTTTCCTCAACATTAGCTTTTAACTTTTTGTTTTTTCCACAGATTATTCTGAAAAATTATAATTTTACAAGCGTCAAAGAAAAAAATAACTGCAGGTTTACTGGGTACTAAGAATCATAACACCAAAGGCAAACTTTGAAAGTTACATTGTCATATCACAAGTGTGAAAGTTACAAGAGTATGATATAAATTTCCTATCTATTGTGCTCTAATTATACTGTACAGTTTTTTTTTTCTTTTCTTTTTTTTCAGGTACTACTTCTTTGTTTGAAAGGACAGACAGAAGTTGGATAGATTTGGTGTTAAAAGGACTGTTCTTTCTTTAATATAAAAAAAATTAAGTCCCCAATGATTTCCTTGTACCACTCTGAAGATTTTCTGGAATATTCTGGGAAAGGGTGACCTCATGAAATATTTCTTGAACTCTAGTGAGTTTCTATTAGGGGTGCTGGAACTCTGGGTTCTGGGGATGCAGTAGCACACCCTGGCTTGAAGTACTCTAATTTCAGAATTGTTCAGGGAAATCAGGCAGTCTAGTCACATTATTGCAAGAAAAGTGCAAGGAAATTCAGATCCCATTACCTGACATGCAGGATATCTTATCTGTTAAGTTTTCCATGCCACTACAATAGTTGTCTGGACAATGATGGGAACCTTGAGAAGTAGGCCAGTTTCTAAGCACAGAAAGAATTAGTGAATATTTAACTAGCATAGAATTTCATTCAGGAAGTCTGCTTCAAGACTTCATTTAAAATTATCAGGGGCACATTATCTGGGTACACAACAAGAAGCAATTATTGGTTTAATTAGCCTGCATTCAGCACATTTGCTCCTTCTCTTTGTTGGATTGCCAGGCAATTTTCTAAAATCATTAAGCAAGAGAACTGTAATTCCACAGTGACCTAATCTGCAGCACCTTCCTATCACACTGGAATATTTTAAAGTTATTTATGACTGTCATCAATAAGACCTAAGTCCATTGGGCAGGAAACACTTTTGATCTCCAAAATTCTAGATGCCTTTTACGTACTGAAAATGTTTTCAGTGTTCAATCTATTCTTTGAAAGAAGTTTTGCTGTCAAAATAAGGTTAGTCTAAAGTGATGTATGTTAGTTTGAAATGGAAGAGCATATAGTAAAGAATATTTTCAGTATAAAACCTCACTTTACAACTGTGCTAGCACAAATTTTGCATTTTCATCTAAAAATCTGTCAGTTGTAACAAACTTTTAACCATACAAATATCTTGATTATCGTGGAACATAATCTCTGGTTTAGCTATGAAATATAATATGATTTTGTTGCAATTTTTTAAAAACATCTCAGTAAAACCTATCCAAATTGGCACACAAAATGTCAATTGACATGATGAAGAATCTTTCCATATGAAGTGATTAAGAGCTGTTTAAGGTCCAGAAATGAAGCTAAAACATTCGCTGATGAGGATTTTGGCTGATTTTGTGGTAGATTGAAAATATGCTTTTCTACCAGTAAAAGGTTTTGGTGGTAAGGCAGGGAGCAGAATCAGTGGTATGACATTTGTCCAATTTCTTCTAGCCCCCATTATCACCAATTCTGCTGCAGGTCTGGATCCTATGACAGTTTTTGCAATGGAGGAGTGGGAAAAACATGTTTCAGTGCTTTTCTTTGATTTGCAATCAGCAACGCTGTTTTTTAAGTAATAGTTTAGGTGAGATGTGCTGTCCTGAGCCTAATTTTTTGCAGGGTTTTAGCTCACATTTTGGACATGCACACCAGGAATAAGCCAAAAAGTTGAAAATATCCAGTGGTGATATAGACTTTGAAGCTCTTGTTTGCCTACTCCTATTGCCTTAGCTAGCACTAGGAACAAATCTGATTAGAAGAAAAGGCAAGAATAAGAACTGTGGTTCTTTCACATATTTCTCTGAGGGCATAAACTGCACAGTGCTAAGAGATTGTGATAAGTTGACAAAATATGAAAGTGCAGGACGTTTTTCATATTTAAGAGAGTCAGACTGTGTATTCAGAATTTGGTATCTTTAAAATGATATACATCAAGACAACATGAGTTCTGAATATAGTAAATAAATGATGGTATAAATGATATGCATGAAGAATATTTTGCAATATTATGACAATATGCATACTTGAAAGCATGTTTTTGATACTACCTTTCTATATTAGGAAAATGATCGAGAAAGTAGTATATGGATGAGTGGAATGAGTGGAAGTATTTCATTCTATGTTTCAGTTTGGATCTGTTGACATGACCCATATGCATGGAGGAGGTGGCCTTGTACATCATTTAACAAGACCTTGAACCATATAGTCTCATTCAGATTTACAGACTCATAGAAAAGTAGGGCTGAAAGGGACCTCAAGAAATGATCTTGTTCATCCCCCAGTGCTTAGGCAGGACCAACTAAACTTAGAACAACCCTGATGGGGGTGCTTGTCTAACTTGTTATTAAAAACTCCTAATGACAGGGATCCCACAACCTCCTTTGGTAACCTATACCTGTACTTATCTATTCCTATAGTTAAAAAGTTTCCCCTAATATCTGACTTTAATCTCCCTTGCTGCAGATAAAGCTCATTACTTCTTGGCATACCTCCAGTGCACAAGGAGAACAATTGATCACCATCCTCCTTTTAACAGCTCTTAACATATTTGAAGAGTATCATCAGGTATCTCTGAACATACCCAAGATTGTTTAACCTTTCCTCATAGGTCAGATTTTCTAAATGTTTTATCATTTTTGTGACTTTTCTTTGGACTCTCACAATTTGTCCACATCTTTCTTAAAGCATGGAACTCCAAACTGGACATGATACCTCAGCTGAAGTCTCATCAGTACCGAGTAAAGCAGAACAATTACCTTATCTTACATACAACACTGCTGTTAATATACATGACTTTAGCTTTTTTTTTTTTTTTGCAATTGCATCACATTGTTTACTCACATTTACTCATCAGATCCTTTCCTGAAGAACTACTGCCTGACCAGTTATTTTACATTTTGTATTTATGCATTTGATTTTTCCTTCCTAAGTGTAGTACTCAATGCACTTATCTTTACTGAATTTCATCTTGTTGATTTCAGATCAATACTCAAATTTATCAAGGTCCTTTTGAATCCTAATCCTGTCCTCCAAAGTGCTTGCAAACCCTGCCAGCTTTTTGTCTTCTGCAAATTTTATAAGCATACTCCCTACTCCATTATCCAAGTCATTAATGCAAATATTGTTGGTACTCTATGCATGACAGAGCCTCATGAGGCCACACTGGTCCTCCCAGTTTAATAGCATCTTTTGTTCATCAACCTTATAGTAATTTAATTCAGACCACATTTCCCTACTTTGCTAATGAGTATGTCGTTTGTCTGGTACAAGGATCTTTGTCAAATGTATAAGAAATGGCTCAAGATATGCAGAGATGTAGTCCTGGTCTACAAAGAAAAGATACATCAGCATAGTCATGTCTGCCAGGGGTGTGAAAAACACACCTAATTGACGTAGCTATGCCAATAAAAGATGCAGTGTAGATGCAACTGTTTTAATAGAAGAGGGCTTCCACCAACATAGCTAACTTCATATGGGAAAGTGGTCTTATGTTAACAGACTGTTGATAGTGTGGGCTGCATCTACACAACAGATCTATGCTGACATAGTTATGCTGGTATAGTCTCCATAATGTGGACATATCCAGAGTTGTCTCAATGTATAGAAAAGGAAAGCTTTCTGAGACAGGAGGTATTTGGCTTTTATGTAAAATGTGTAATCTAAGGCCTTGTCTAGAGTAGGCTACAAAAGAGTGATGTTAAGGAACTTGTTTTCAAATTCTAGTGTAGACAATGGGCACTTCCTTTCAAAGTGGGTTAAACTGCTTGAGTTAAAATTTAGATTCACTAGGCTTTAATTAGACCAGTTTAGCAAATGGTAAAGACAGTGTTCTTTGTTTTTAAATATGTTAGTTTAGTGCTTGTTACTTAACTTCTGCTAACATCACATCTTATATTCTAGTCTGGACAAAATATTCACTTAATTTAACCTCTGGTAATGGTGAAAATTTTAACTTGATCATGAGTGCCACCTTATCACTCAAAGGATGAACTCAAGGGAGAACAGCAATCTTTGAAACCTCTCAAGCCTGCTTGTACTTAAAATTTTAATCAAACTAACTATGGTGCTCAAGGGTGTGAAACATTCACATCCCTTACAGCTGTACCTAAGCCGACCTAACCTCTGGTGTAGAAGTGGAGAGGTTGATGGGAGAATTTCACTACTGACTTCATTTTTTTTAACATCTGACTATGTATGTAAAATGGCATCCATTGTGTTAGCTTACAGTGTTTAATTTATATCGGGACAGCAAGATACGCATTTCTTACCTCCTGTCTGGAGGAAAACATGTTTGGCACTTCTGCCTTGTTACAGATTTTAAAACCGTATTTTCCAGATATAAACATAACTTCATACATCATATATACACATCTACATTTCACAATGATATTAATGACCAATATGACCTTGGCCTTCATTTAAGATATCACATGACATTCTTTAGTGAATTAGGATATACATATTAGAATAAGGATATTGTATCCCTTTTGCCAGTTGGCGTTATGTGGTCCTTGGAGCACATATGGGAAGAAGTGAGACAAAAGCAGCTTCACTGATGTTAATTTTCAGTCTCTGTAAAACAAGAAATTCAGATCAGGGCAAAAAAATTAAAATATATAAAATATATTTAAATCATAAACTCTATTGAAATCCTATCTCAAGGGAGGATTATAGAAAATAAAATTTCAGCCTATACACATAAGAACCAGATTTTAACAATAAATAAGCTAGTTACATTATGTTAAGAATTATGCTCTACTAAAACTATACATGCATTTAAATAAGTTTAACAATGCAGTTCATTTGTGCCATTAAGAAGTACAGGATGAGTGATGAGAAAGGGAGATGGCATCAGGGAAGCTGGAGGAACACCATCTCTAGGGAGGCACCACTGTAGGAAAAAGATAGCATGATAAAGTGCAGGGGCAGTCTTCTTTGCTACAGCTCTACAAAATGAGAAAGGATCACAACCTGAAGAAGCTAAACATTATATACTCTTATGGCTAATAGTATTTAATAACTAAAACCTACTTTACCTCCACCATCAACATCAAATAGCACAACACAAACTTCATTCTAGAATAAGTATAAATACATAAATTTGCTTAATTTACTAGGGTATTAAACTAAAACTAGTTGGCTGAACTGTAAATTAAGCTGATATTAGTTTCAAGCACTCTCTGCTAATACTTTCAGAGTAACTAACTGCACTGACTTTTACGTGAATAGGTACTTGTGTGAACAGCTTTCGAGCTTGTCTAAACATTTGAGGAGCAGTATTGGATTTCCAGTTAATGCTATTCTTTGAGTGAACCTTCAGCTGGACCTAAAATCAACGAGAACCAACAGACAAATAAGTAAGCCACTTCTGGGAGTTTTTGATAAAGAAGTTCAAATGAAACACTGAGCATTAGGAAAGGCTAAACGCAGAACAATTCTGAGTCTGTTTTAGATCACAGTTTAGCAACCACAAGCTTTAAACCAAATTTAACTTCAGATACTTATATGTAAAGAGTGTTAGTAAAGGCTTTGGACTTCTCAAATTTCCTGACAACAGAATGAAAAATCATTTTAGGAAGACATAAAAACAAAATAAATGTAAGTTTCTGAGGGGTAGCTGTGTTGCAAGTTGTACCTCTAGCACTTTGGAAAAATACCAAGATCTAACACTTGGTTATGCCCAGCTCTCAGTGTACCACTGAAAAAGAAATGTAGTCTTCACTAATTTAGTTAATGTATCCAACAGAGAAGGAGATAGACATTACCTGATATATACATAAGGAATATAGAAATATTGTTTTTACTTATTGCCTTCATAGTCTTAGAATCTGTCCAGGTGTAAATATTTTTTTAGTGAGTCTGAAGATAAAAGTGACAGAGTCAACAGTGTACTTTAACGAAGGTAAAAATAAAGTTATAATAAGAGCAAGCTGCAAGTTGTATTTCCTCTACAGAATCCTGTACAAATCTCTGTACAATGAACTAATTTCTGTGCTGAGGTACTTGCGAAAACATCCAGGACCTGCAGGAATTTTAAAGCGCTTTTAGATTGACTTCACTTGTAGATTGGATAAAGGTGTATCTCAGCAGGATACTTAGGCCCCTTGTACTGCACATATCAATCTAATAACATCAAGAACAATTTAATCAGCTACAGGCCAAGTCTTAAAATGTGATGGATACTCAGTCAAATTCATCTCTCAGTTACATCCGTACAAACTTAATGAACTAAAATCAAGGTGTTTCGATACAACAGAAAAGATTTTGGATGTTTACAGTCCCAGAGAGGTGAATGATTTGAATGAAATGATGAACTGGACTTGTTCTAGTCTCCATAACCAAACCCCAAAACTACAAAACCCAGTTGGAAGATGTATATATTTGCATAAACAGACAGTTAAGGGTTAATGTCTCTTTTACCTGTAAAGTGTTAAGAAGCTCAGTGAACCTGGCTGACATCTGACCAGAGGACCAAGGGGGGGACAAGATACTTTCAAATCTTGGTGGAGGGAAGTCTTTGTTTGTGCTTTTTGTTTTGTTCGTTGTTTGCTCTTGGGGCTAAGAGGGACCAGACGTACACCCAGGTGTTCCCAATCTTTCTGAATCAGTCTTTCATGTTTCAAAATTGTAAGTAATAGCCAGGCAAGGCAGATTAGTCTTATGTTTGTTTTCTTAACTTGTAAATGTGTCTTTCTGCTGGAAGGATTTTTACCTCTGTTTGCTGTAACTTTAAATCTAAGGCTGGGAGGTGAGGTCCCTCTAGTCTATATGAATCTGAATAGCCTGTAAAGCATTTTCCATCCAGATTTTACAAAGATAATTTTTACCTTTTCTTTCTTTAATTAAAAACTTTCTTTTTAAGAACCTGATTGATTTTTCCTTCTTTTAGAATCCAAGGGATTGAGTCTAAACTCACTAGGGATTGGTGGGGGGAAAAAGGAGGGGGATGGTTAATTCCTCTTTGTTTTAAGATCCAAGGAGTTTGGATTGGTGTGAAGCCTCTCAAGGCACCCAGGGAGGGGAAAGTCTGGGGAGGGGACAGGGTTTGGGTCTTGGGTTCCCCAGGGAAGATTTTGGGGGAACAGAAGTGTGCCAGACACAGACTTCTGGCTGGTGGCAGCGTACCAGATTTAAGCTAGTAATTAAGCTTAAAAGAGTTCAGGCAGGTCCCCACTTCTTGAACTAATGTTCAAAGTTGGGAAAAAACCTTGACAACATTGTAACATTGTGTCATGACACGCACTTCACAACCAATGTCTCCATGCAGTCCAGAAATTAATGTATTATTACAGATTGCAGGAATACAAAACACTCAGAAAGGTGAGGGAACAGAATAAAAATGCTTTGCACTTTTCAAACATAGATCTTAAAGTAGTTTATAAAGATGGACAAAAGTTATCCACAGTTCTTTGTTTTTGTATGGGGAAAGTGAAACATAGATATGTGACTTGTTTAAGATCACAGAGTGAGGCGGTATCAGGCGGGGACTAAAACATCCCCTGACTTCTTGCTCTGCCCTCTCCATTGGACTGCGTTGCTTGGTTTTGGTTCAGCAAATATGCAAATGATTGAGTAAACTCTTCTGCCCTTGATCCTAACTGGATGAGACCTTGGTGCAAGTTTAGACTAGCCTCAAGTTTGGGGTAACTTTCACCAGCAGTAATAGCTTCCTGGGGGCTATGGAGATTACCTGAGTTCGTTACACTCCAACTATATTTCCAGAATACCTCAATACCTTTCCCATCACATACACACCAGTGTGGGGATTAGGTGTGGGTCGTGTATGCCAATCAGGGATTGCTATAAACAAGAAGAATCCCCAATTGACTGTTCAAGACAGCTTTGCATCCCTTTTGTTCTGATGAAGTAGAATCCAGACAGAATCCAATTTATCCCAGAGCATGCAGACCCACAGATGATGTGTTAGTCTGTCTGAAAAGTACACCAGTGATATTTTGCATGTCAATATTAGTTCTGTGTGTCCATTTATATTACAAACTTTTAAATAGCATGGGGCAAGGGGGCGGGGAAAGAAGAAGATACTTTTCTAAGCACCTCCCACAAAGTAAATTCTATCCACATGAGACACAGTAGATTGTGCAAATGTTCAAAATATAATCACTTGAGTTCCATGTACCCCCCTCCTCTCTCTCAGTGGGGTCTGAATATCGCTATGCCCCTGAGTTCTGCTTGGTTTCTTGGCTTTTCATCAGTGAGGCTGGTAAGCACTACAGGATTTCTTGAGTTTAGTTCCTGCTGGAGGGTCTCAGATACATGTGGCTCTGCTAGTCTCATCAGGCTTGCCTTCTTTTGATTATGAGAGTGGTGGCAGAAGACGGCTGAACTCTTTCATGCCCACCCAATGATGATAATAAAATAGGTTGTTACCTTATAGTCAATTGTGAAGAACTTCAAAATGATCCTCCCTCTCCTTTCTTACATGATTTTATAAACAGTTAGATAGTTAACATTGTTGATATTTAAGTAATATTGGACATCTGAATTACATATGTCAGAGCTATCGTTTCAGATTCTACAAAGGCAAGCAGACATCACTGCATCAGTTCTATTTGGTTCACATTTCTGAGATTCTCTCAGAAATCATAACAGCTAGACATGTTTATACAAATAAAAAGGGAAAAAGAAACTTAGATTCTGGACAAGTTGCAGCATTAAGGTGGTGTTGGAACATTGTATCAGACCAGTTGAAGCCTTGTTAAAAAGAAAAAAATAAAAATGAGTTGAAACTGATCTATGTCTTCCTGCAGGTATAGACAATGCTTAGCAAACTATGAATGCTATAAGACAAAGTATTATAAAAAATAATGGATAGTAAGCTATGAATATTGGTTAAAATTCAGCCAGGCACAGGACTAAATTGATGCCTTCCTCATCACATAAGCCCCATGGGGAGGTTAATATGACCCCACAATCTACAGTAAACTAAATTCAGTAATTTACGTTTACAACATTTTTGTTCGTCAATGATAATAATACTCAGCACTTAGTCTCTCTTAGTGCTTTACATCTTCATAGTGCTTTTGTAAACATTAATTGACTAATCATTGAGGAGCATGGCTTTATTTCATGATTGCATCACTGTAGTCTTCAAATAGGATACAAATACGTTTAATACGTAAACTGAAACAGTGAACCCCCGGGGTAAACCTGAGTCCACCTTGAAAAACATTTTGAATGGACAAATTACTACATCTCTATCACCTTAGGAACCATAGATGACAATCCATGTGTGTGTATGGTTGCTCGCTTTAACCTGTAAATAACGCTCATTTCTTTTTCCTAGTTAATAAACCTTAGATAGTTTATTTCAGGATTGGCTAGAAGTGTTGTTTTGATGCAAGACCTAGGGTACCAATTGATCTGGGATAAGTGACTGGTCTGTTGGTACTGGACTCAAACTGAATATGTCATGATTTTTGATGTAAGTGACCATTTATCACTAAGTCCAACTTACTTGGGTGGCAAGATAGACTGGAGAGCCCAAAGGGACTGTATGAGACTCCATGGTAAGGCTAGTACACTGATTCAGGAGTTCATATTTGTTACTGGGTTGGTAAAATCTAATTATAGAACATATAACCAGAAAAATACTGAATGTATTGGAATCATTTGTAAGTTTAAGTTTTTTGTCTTAGCTTTATAAATATTTGTTTTGAAAATATATACAATATTAACTATCACTTTACCAACGTATTGTCAGGTAATTCTGTAATTTAAGTTAGTGACAAAGCTCCTATTGAATTTAATGGTGTAAGATCAGATCCTATATTACATAAACTTAGCTAAATTTGTTGGACCCATCTAATGCATTTTATACCTCCATTGACTTCAGAGAGGACACACTATGAATGAATTTTAGTAGATACCACAGTAACATGTCTTGTATAAAAATCATTATATATCACTGGTTAAGCTGTGACTTGTGGAATCATGGTTGTCCTGAAATGTTTCTCCCAAATGTTTTGAACTTAACTTCAGTGCACTATTGTTTACTGAGTTATTCTCAGTTTTGCTACAAGAGGGAAAAAATGCTTGATAGGCCTTGTAAATTTCTGTTATTAAATAATTTACAGAGGTCCCTAAATGCCAATGGGTCTCCAATTTAGCTAAATAGTTTTATGCTCTTCTAGAGCATTAATATTATAAGGAAGAATAGAAGGTCTTAGTGTAAGAGTGCTGCCTAAATCTGTCTACATCTAAGGCTATTTTTGAATGTACATTCAAAGTCTTCTGTGCAGAGACTTTGTTCATTCCAACATAATGCTTTATGGAAACCTCTCTAAGAATGCATGACAGGTTTTTCAAAACATGTAAGCATTGTATTTGTTTATGAGCTGATATGCCAGGTTCAGTGACTACTATATTGACCCAATTTATTTAATTTAGTGAATTATGCAGTCGTTCAACATGATTTAGTTTAATATTGATATGCTTTTCTGAGTGATATAGTTCATTCAGTGCATGATATATCTGATGCTGCAGATGTGGTGATTTTGATTCAATATATTAGGTATCTAATTAGATAGTTTATGTATCTGATTCATAATGTAGCTGATTGAATAGATGTTTTCCTGTGTAAGCTACATTAAATTAATTTATTTAATTCAATATGTGATATATAAACAATATATATACTTGCAGCCGCAATATTTCTGAATTTTGAACATGTAGTATCTTATGTGTGTCCTCAGAGGATAGAAGGCTGGATTCAGCAGTGATAGTAACAGTACTAAACAAATTCATTTGCAGAGAAGATTACTGGTTGCAGTTCATGATTCATAAATATCGCTTTGTGGTATATCTTGAGTTCCAAATGGCCTTTATTGTACCTCTCAGAGCTATGTTCAAGACTGCATGTTCCAGAATTATTGTTTATGTAGAGATCATCCATCAAAGGCTCTTGATAGCCTGCTGAATCTTTGCGGGAAGATGTGCTGTCATCATTTTTTTCATAACTATGATGGAGTCTAGTATACAAAATAAAAACAACAATAATTTAGGTACCGTATGTCAAAAGACAATGCTCTATCTGACTAGTTAGGCACTGTGATTCCAATTACCTTGATTTTGGAAATCATATGACAAAGAGAATACTCTCATGCTCATACATAAGGCCAAAATCATGGCATCCATCCGCCTCCTATCTTAAGGAAAATAAGTAAAAGAAATTATAGAATTCAAAAACACTAGTACTGATATCTGTTCTGCAGATGTCAGGAAAATAAAAATGGTGTTAGCAGCTTGCTGCTTGTGAAGATATATGCACACTCATGGGGATCTAAGAACTGGTAGTGACTCTCAGCAGGCAGATTAGTAGACCTACTAATTACATACATAATGCTGGGTCATATCACCTGAATTCATTGGATAAATTATTATGACTTCATATTTTCTCATCAGTAGTTCAATACATCTGTCATAGAATAAAGAAGGTAAAAAAATCCCAGAAACTTATAGAGCATAAGGTTAAAGGTGGATACTAAGTGAAAAACAAACAAACTTCTTTCACCTATTTTATGTATTTCCACCCTCTGTACCGGTCTTCCAGGACATTCTGGAATCCTTTACTCTACCCACTTGCAAAAATACATTCCCTCCTCAAGGGAAGCTAATGTTATCTGGCCTGTAAATACTGGTCATCAACCAGAAATAACAAGATAGCAACAGAACACTACATGAAGAAGAAACGTACGGTTCTTATCGTTGCTAAAGGTGCATCCATTCATGTGAAGACAGAAAAACAAATACAAATGACATTTTCTCAATAAAATTTAACAAGCAAGAATGCCATCTTCTTCTCTTTCATTTCCCCAAAAAACTTAAATATTCAAGTGTGTCAAAAACATTTTGCAGTCTAACTTGTCTCTTACAAGTGGTCTAGCAAAGTTTTTGATTCTTTGGCTTGGATGCCTGCTTTGCAAATTCACAGCAAGTATTTGATCTTCTCAAGTATCCTTTCTCCCTAGAAAATATTTTCAGTCACTCTCTGTCACCTACTGTGCAGTGCATTACATTGTTTTTTTAGTGTAATTTACGAAAGCAAGAAATAGAATTCTACCATTTAAAATGTGAAATATACTTACTATCAATTTGGATAATAGGAAACTAATGCAGACTTAGTGTGACCAGTAGAGAAGTGAACTCTAAAGTATCTACATTTTTTGAAAAGCTACAAAATCCAGATAGCCAATTGTCAGTTTTTTCCAAATATAGCACTTAAAATATCTCCACTCCACACTAAAGGCTAGTCTACACTAGAAGTGCCACATTGGTTTAGTTGCTCTGATGCAACTGCACTGCTGTAGTGTGCCTGGTGAAAATGTGAAGAGATCTCCCGTTGACCTAATTACTCCACTTCCATGAGAAGTGGAAGATATGTTGGTGGGAGAGATCTCCCGCCGACATAGAACCAGCGTGGACAGCACTTAGGTCACTGTAACTTGCATCGCTCGGGGCGGGGGGTAGCTTTTTCACAAGCCTGTGTGACACAAGTTATATTGACATAAGTAGTAATCTAGACCTGGCCTAACTCTTACTTTCCAGACAGAAAGATGAAAAATTGACTCTACTTTCCCTTGCTTCATTCTGTTACATCAATAAGTATGATTAGGTACAGCATTGTCTATTGCAAATGGATCTGGTAGTGGTGAGAAGACTGGATATAAAGGAGAAATATCACATTGGAAAGGAACTATAGTCCTCAAATGACAAGTTCAGAAAAATTACAGGGCTTCCTTAAATCCGAATATAAGGTTGGAATAGGAAAATATTTCATTGATGCAATAGACCCCTCGAATAAAAATCCAAATGTATCAAACTCTTATTTATAATTCTTCCTTTTCCCAATATGCCCGTGCACACACACGGAGCGATTCATGATTATTAGGAATTGTTGTTGGGAGAGGAGACTCACCAATTCCAACCCAGTGGAAGATCCAAAAATCCATAAGACCAGTGACCAAACTTTTCCTTTTATGGTCCCCCCTTACCAGTAATGGAATCTGTCCATGTACGTCCCCCCTCCATGTACCCCAGCCCCATAACTGCACAGTTTGCTCAGCAGAGGAGCTTGCTCTGAAGGCAGAGCTGGTGGCAAAACTGGGGATGGGAGAGGAGCTGTGGCTAGAGACAGAACTGGCCTGGGAATGAAGTAAGGGTAGAGCTGGGGTCGGGCTGAGGTGGAGCAGGGACCAGAGCTGGGGCTGGAGGTGGAATAGAATAGAATGGCAAGGTGCTGATCCAGAGGAGGAGGCGTTAAGCACACAATTAGTCCCACTAAAGTCAAAGGAACTATTCACATGCTTAACATTAAGCATGTGCTTAACTCTTTTTGCTGGACCCAGCTAGTGCACTCCTCTTTTCGAAGGATCAGGTCTGTATAACCCACTGTATTATATCATTAACCCTCAATATATTATAGTCTTCAAATTATTGGCTCAATTAAAAGAACTGATAGGAAAAAAACATACTAGAAATGAAGATCCAACTACACCAATATTCTTCATTATTTTACTTATTTCTTCAGTTTTTTAAACTATATCAAGTACTCTGGCCAGCCACCTATGCCATACATTAAATATGAGAATGCAAACAGATTCAAAAGGCTGTCCATAAATATATTTTCACCTCCTCAATAGCCTTAACGAAGAGGGAAGAAAAGATGGTCTTTGCATTGTATCAGGGAGTTCATATTCACTCTCGGTGCTGGCAGACCACTACAGAGTGAGCTCCAAAACTGAAGTCCCCTGATAGCTCTTTCTGGCTCACATTGACAGAGCTCCACCTCAGGCACATCCACTGATCTCACCTGGGTCGGTCAGTACATCACAGGGAAAAAGCCAGTCTCTCAGATCCCAACCATTGTTTTGTTTGAGGAAGACAAAAAGTGGCTAAGGAAAAATAACACTGCTTTGGTCACGAGGGCCTGATCCAAAGTCCAATGAAGCCAATAGGAATTTTTCCATGGAGCTCAATAGGCTTTATGTCATGTCCAGGCTTGGAACTTGATCACAGCAATTTCATACAAGACATATAAAAGTAGGGATGTCCTATAAAATACGTTATAAATTTCAGAGCCAGAGACATGCTTTTGCTATTTCTTGCAGAATCTTTATTTCTGTTGATGATATAAGAGGCAGAAAAAACTCAACTTGATTTTCAGATCCAGGCTGTATTTGGAGTTTAAGCATTTGGGGGTGGGATTTCACTTAATTGTAAAAACTAAACAAATGTGGTTTGGAAATTTTACAGAAGGTGAAATTAATTTAATGCCTAAGTAATTAGGCTTCATGCAGATTAAGTAAACTGGCCATCTAATCTGGGACTAGAGAGTGAGGCTCTGTTGTAGCCCGTTTTCTGCCCAATGCAATGACACTCAATCTCTTAGAACACTGGATTAATGTAACTGTCCAGTATGTGGCTCTTCCCATGGCCACCACAAATGAAACTCTGCACGCCAGCCTACACTGGCCTGCTATGAGTCAGAGTCCTCATTGCACAGTTACTCCACTTGTGGTTCCTATCTCAGAACACACGTGGTCAGAAGAGCCTTATTTAAGCTTGCTGTTTGAAGGAGAATAAAAGTGGAAAACTCAGTTACTTTTCACACCACGACCCCCCCTTTAAAATGTCTTTTGGTATTGTTTTTTATATGTGCATGCTATGATACAGTCTATATAGTTGACTTGGAGACTCTCAGAAACCAGTACGCAAAACACTGGAGGAAAGAAAAATGATGTTTTGACTTTCTGGGTAGAAATAATTTGTGTGATTATTAATTTCAGCTAGGCTGACCAAATAGCAGATGAAATAGTCAAGTTCTATGTTACAGTAGAGAACTATACACATTCAAGATACTTTTAAGCTCTTGACATTAGGTCACCACCCACCTTCATTTTCTGTGATGTTTGATGCTATTATTTTTGTTCTTTTAGGGCACTGTGAGATATTTTAAAAAAGTTTTTCTTTTAAAAACCCATTATAAATGATATGCAAAACTTACATATATATTAATAAGCAGCTAATCAAAATTAGCTGTAAGGCATTTTGCAGTCTTTTGGGAAAGTCAAGGCATGGCTTATTAAAACGGAGGGGAGGAGGGATCTGTATTTACATCTGTTTGATGCCAAGGGTTTAATCACAGAGGACAGCCCTTTCATACTATATGAAAATGTTAAAAAAATATAAAAGATAATTTAGTCTCCAGATACACATTTATCTATTAAGACATGCATGAATATATTTTTCTATATTTAACCAACACATGATCTATTTTTATAGTTTGAAACAGCTGTATCATCTATTTATTTTTTTAAAAGAAAGATTAATTATGAGTTAAAACATTAAAACTGGGTCTTTGTTCATAGGGGAAGAAAAGAGACTATCATGTAGATAGGTAATGCGTGTACACTTTCATTCAAAGAGAGTAAGTCATCACATTTTAATTCTAAGCTTTATGTGGATCCAGGCATTAGAAGGATGGGGAAAGAGTCAATGATTTTCAGACCCAGTTAGATATTAGTGAAAAAATATGATTCAAAATTGTTTCCTGTCAAGAAAAGGCCTTGGAACAAGATATAATTAAAATGCTCACATTTGTACTAAAGATATCATGTTTGATACTTGAATGGTGGCTTCATCCAAGTAACTGGGTGCTTCAGTAGTTTGCTAGATTTGGAGACCAGGTTTGCTACCCCAATTATGTGTAGTTGGAGTTGGAGGTAAAAGTTGCATTCACGGACCTCTTTACCTGAATGATCCCATTGTCTTCAATAGGGCTTCTCATCAGTATAAGAACTGTGAGTAAATGTTGACTTTCTTAATGCTGTTTGCTGGGTATATACTTTGTTTGTTTGTTTGTTTTGGACAAGTTCTCTGTTTCAGATAGCCAAGAAAAAATAGATTTAGGTACAGATGTCCTCATTTATCCTTTCATATTGATGCTTATGAAATAAACGTTAAAGGAGAACACATGGAGATCTTTGACTGTCTTCCACTGATGTCATCGCCATTACAATTATTAGTCAATAAAGAATGAGATACAAGGCATTTCCCTTGAATCAGTCTAGATTAATATTTATGGGCAGCCTTTTGAAACTGGACCAACCAGTCATAAATTACTACTGTAATACTTTAGACAACTGTTCCAATTGCTGTCAAATAATACTTTTGTTATTAATAATACATCATGTTTTCAGTTTTTTGTTAAGTATGTGATGTGTGGAGTTTTAATGTGCTATCCTTTTGTAGAGTACAGAAATTAATATAGCTCCATGGTTGCTTCTTGAACATCCTATTCATTTTGTTACATCTATGAAATGTGCTGGATTACATATTTTCCTTCTGCTACTTGTAAATTTTGTCTCATAATTCCAAATTGGAATAATTTGAAACTATTAAACTTCCAACAAATTTTAAATCCTGCATCGTTCTTCAACACCTGCATTGTTCTTCAACACCATATCATTCCACTATTTCACCAAGGCAGTCCAACAGAGAAGAGGTTGATCATTATAACATCCTCTACTATGTTGCACAGAAACATTCATCTAAACAAAGCAACAGGCACTGTCAAAGCACATTGAATTTCTTGGCATTTGATTTTCACTGAAATGTATCTAACTATGAAAGAGTTGTCAAAGAAAGCTCCCTGCTAGTTGTCAATGGGGAATAATTTCAGAAATCTCTATCTAAGTCTTCACAGGCATTTTCCAATAACCCTTTTGGTAAGAATTTGCATTGCATCTTCCTTTTATTTAATCCTGGCTCTCACAACAGTATCTCCAAAGGCAGCACCATTTATAGGTTTTTAGAAGAAACTACTACGTTTTAAAAGCAGCAAAGAGTCCTGTGACACCTTATAGACTAACAGACGTTTTGGAGCATGAGCTTTCGTGGGTGAATACCCACTTTGTCAGATGCATCTTCACCCACGAAAGCTCATGCTCCAAAACGTCTGTTAGTCTATAAGGTGCCACAGGACTCTTTGCTGCTTTTACAGATCCAGACTAACATGGCTACCCCTCTGATACTACTTTTTAAGAAATCTTTGTTAGTCCAACTTTAAAAAGCATGATGTATATTTTATGCTGTTGTGAGAGCCAGGATTAAATAAAAGGTAGATTTGTTTCTCACAGAAAAAAAAGATGAACAGATTTATAAGCTGTGAATATGATTGAGAATTTTTCAGGCCTTTCTTCAATGATATCTGGACTCTGGAGGAGATAAGAGTTGAATGACTGGAATTTCTTTAAGATCGGTTAGAGTATCTTCCTGAAGTGCTCACAAACAGACTTTCCTCAATCTGACAGAGAAACCTCTTTCCTTTCTCCTCCTCAATCTCTCCCATGCCTTCATCTCATCCAAAACAGACATGGGCATTGGAGGGAATTGGTTCCTTCATATTCCTGAAAGATTCAATCTAAGTAAGATGCTGCGATGCTTCATTATTCAACATGTCTGAGCCATAATTAGAAATCACTGTCCTTTCCTGAATGTCTGGAAAGAGATATTTAAGAAGCAAAGTTTGAAAACTGAAATTTAAAAAAATAAAAAAGGTTACAAAAACTATTATAAATAGAAATGCCATATCTTTTTTAAAAAAAGAATATTAAGTATAAATTATAGATAGAATTGAGACAGTTTTTTTTAATTCAATCTTTGTCGTAGACTACAAAAAGGAACAGAGAATTAACCAACATATTTATGCTTTTATGGATATTTATATTCATTATCATGAGTTCTCTTCATTGTGGTATCCCAGAAAGCTATATCTGAGTAAACTATGTCCTGTTCTGGAGATAAGCCATTCTAGTCCATGTAGAGCAAAGGTAAAAAGAAGAACATAAGTAAAAGCCCAGCTATGCATTGAGGTATTCAAAAAACTGCCTATTCTCAAAGCAATGCTACTCCTTTTATACAGTCCAGTCTTCTGCCCCTTTCTTGGGCCAATTAGACTGTGAAGACTTTACAAGGCTGGAGTTACACATGTACACTGCATGTTCTCCAGCAACAAAGAGAAGACTTGGCTGCCATTGTTTAGGGTTCAGATGATGGTTTTGTTTTGAAGAAACAAAAATAACTTACCTGCAGTTGGAGATGAAAACTGAAAATTTCTACCGCCCACCAATTTCTGAAGAAATACATTTGGGGAGATCCTGACCTTGAACATTAGGGCAGGGGCTCTAATCCTACATTGCTATAGTGGCTGGATGTGAGGAGATTGTCTGACCAATAATGTCATTTTGTTCTTTCTTGTCTTTTTCTCTCTTTTATTTTTCAATATCTACCAGTGCTCCAGTGCATTAAGTTCACAAAGCACTGTATATACATTAGTTAATTCTGGCTTTTGTGTAGGGGGAATTCTTTGGGACAGTGAGTCCATTCATAGCTCCCTGAATGCATTCAAATTCAGATCTGTTAGCCAGGGAAATTCATTTTAGGAAACATATATCCTTTCTGGTTCTTCCATGAATGACTTCATATCAGCCACCTAGGAAGAATCCACATCCTACTACAAGGATAGGCATAGCCAATTATTCATCTTTCGTTATTCTCAAAGGCTTATTTTCAATATATGATACGGTTATGCAAGGCTGAATCTGTGACTCTGTCAGAGAAGGGAGTATAGATTGGGGGATAGAAAGGTAGCAGCAGAAAATAATATTGTTTTATGAAACCATAGCTGGGCATAATGTGCTCCCCCATGGAATAAAGAGCAGTCACAGAAAATGAAGAGCCCACAAGACTTCCACAGAGTTGGTCAAAAAAATTATATCAAAATTTATTTTCTTTAATAAATGCAGTTTCATCAAACTATCCTCATGAAAATAGTTGAATTTAGACTATATTTGATATTGGAAAAAAATGCTAAACAAAATTAAAATGTTTATTTTTTTCTAATTGAAATTTTCATATCTTTTGGTGTTCAAAGGCCAAAATGCAATGAAAACTTCAATTTGAAATGCTACAGAAATAGTTGGCTCATTTAGAATTTTTCATAAAAAATAAAATTTGTAAAAAATTGAATGAAATTGTTCCATTTTTTCCCATAGAAATAAAAGAAGAGTTTTTGAGTAGCTCTTCTCATAGTCCCTGACTAATAAAGGAATTATATTCTTCATTAAAAACACCTTTGCCAACACATAACTTGTATGCCAAGTGACCAATTCTCATCTCTGCTCTGACAATGTAAGGCCATTAGGGTGAAGGAGAATTTCACAAGTGCAGGAGCAGTGTAACACCTGGGTTGTTCTGTGAATTCATAAGAGGGAGAAACAGCCCAGACTAAGAAATAGGGTTTTATTACAACTAAAGCAGCGTTACATAAGCTAAAGGAAAGCCCTGAGATGCTAGCTGTATGGTCTGGTGAAGCTGTTGCTAGACTGCTGCTAGACTACCTCCAACCAGTTCTTACTAGTGGCAATCCAGAGTGCCATTCCAAGTCACCTCCAACCTGGACTTTTCTTTCTGTGCTTCATTTCTCAGAAAACACAGCACGGTATCTGTCCCCAGTGTTCTCTAAAGCTGAAGAGATTTGTTTACTTGCCAAAAGAAAGGATGGCTGAAGCTAATATTAGGTGTGACCTTAACAGAATCCAAATGCAAGCGGCTCACTTATATCTGGAAGTTAGCTTCAGCTGGCCTGACCAGTTCGGTGTTCTCCAACTCACTAATGTCATTACCTATATCTAGAAGGTCTGACATAAGATGTCAACAGAAGGCTAAAAACATACTGGTCATTAATAGTAATTTATGGTGTATGTAGAGAGGACAAATTCAAAATTATAAATACATTGGAGATCATGCTATTGAAGTGTTTTGGCAAGGCAAGGCTAAAGTTATCTCACACTAGACAAAGCAATGTGTTTTTTCCACCTTGAAGGTATTTCCAAGGTAAATTAAGAGACAACTGTGAATGAAATTTATATAGAAGGTAAACTGGACCATCAAGCCAACAAGGTGAGGAAATAATCACTGAGCATCACAGCAGGGGGAAGAAATTACAAGAACAAGATCAATCTAAATTTCAGCAAACATCAGTGTGGGAAGAAACCAGCATGTAAATTTCTTCCCCAGGAGACTTGATGTCACCTTCTATACAGCTTGAATGAACTTAACTATGGAGGCTAACCTTCAGAAGAATCCATTTCAAAGGTCCACTGGACTATGTAGTAAGGGGCAAAGAACCCCACGTTATTTTTCACCTAAGATGACAAAAGAACCAAGCATTCTGGACTTTAAGGGAGATCCTGACCAGAGTGGTGGTCAGCTCTCTTATGGGAAGGTAGGCTGGTAAGGAAACTACCTTGAACAAATGCTGTACCTTGTTTTGCTAAGTCTTAGTCTCTAGAAAGCATTTTGTTTTTCATTTTATTTGCTTGTATCCATTATTCCTTTATGCTTGAACTCAGTTAAAGCCTTATCTCCTTTTTTTAATAAACCTGTTTTATTTTTTATCTAAACCAACATAGTGCTGCTTGATTTAAAATGAATGTTAACTCCAGTTAATGTGGCAAGCTGATCACTCTGTATATTTAAAGGAACAAAAGAACCTTAATATCAATATGAATGGTCCAGGAAAGTGCCGAACATTGCGGAGCATAAGGTTTTGGGAAAATTCAGAATTAGGAATGCCAGGATCATCTTGCCAGATGTAACCCAAGCTGGTGGAGACCAGAGTGTGGCAATGATGTAACAAGTAACAAGATGCTTAACAAAGAGACATTCCGAGACATTCAGTGCATGCTTTCAGAAGCAGCCGGACAAGAGAGCTACAATAGCAGAGCATTTTGAAATACTCAGGTTTACAGAGCAAGTAGTAACAGAGCCACTCAATGGTCTGGATTGCACGTCAGAATGTGACATTAAATAAGGGACTTAAATCAGTCAGGAAATCAGAAAGAACCAGAAGTATCTTCTATCAGAGGAGAATTCTAAAGTATTGTGTTTTTTATATTTCAGCTTAACCAATTAGTTTAATCTGTGTCAAATTGACTGAACTGTCATGGAATGAAAAGGGAACTGCTGCTAAGGTATGTTTAGTGACCTTTAAAAATATTCTGAAGACTCCTAAAGAGAAGTGTTCTTTTGTAATAAAGTCCAGAAAGGTTTAAAAAGTGGAATTCTTTGTTGGTAAAATTGTACTCCTTTGTGTGTATCTTGGAACTGTTTATTTAACTGGATAAAAGGTGTTGGTGAACATATGAAAGTTGGATAGAATAGCTTGGGCTTTCTCATATATTGGCTATTTCATCTTGCATGATGCCCTGGTTTCTTTTTTCCTTTGCATTTTGTTTATTTTGCAAATAAAGATACCTAAAAATTCTAAATTAGTCTATTAGGTCAGTATGCAATTGTCTCCCCCCCAGATTTTTGTATTGGGAAGGATGGAGGTTTGGTACATCAAACATTGCCAGTCTTGGAGCACTCACTACACACATTGATCCATCCACACAGAATCTTTGGGCCTCTGCACTGGTTGTTAGAGCCTCCCTTCGGCTCCCCTGCAACTTGGTATAATTTCAACTTCAGAGAGTTTCCAGTGTGGGAAGGGTGGGACATACAAAAGTTTATGCATCTTCTATCTAAACTATACCAATTTAAGACAAGGGCTGAGTCGTATCTGACTTCCATTTCTAAATAAGTGTTGACCAGTTCACCAAGAACAAGCAATAGCTATTAAAAAAGAATCTCAAGCCCTTGTCTCCTACCATCTTACTGTCTCGTGAACCTGAAATCTCCTGCAATTTAATAAGGGCCTGTGGTAGTTGAAAGAGATGGGATATAGATTACAGAAAAAGATAACTAGGAAACACGACGTTTGATTGTTATCTGTACAAGGAATGTATGCGTATAAAGGAGAGGTATGACTGAGGATGACACATTTCTTGTCCTCAGCCATAAATGCTGTGAGAAATTATCCAACGGCATTCTTTTGGGTGTGCACAAGCCAATTAAACCAGACTGCCTCAGTCATTAGTAGTTCCTTCAGTTGATCATTCAGATGGTTTTTTTTACTCTCATTGATAAGAGAGGATTGGGCCTGAAATCGTATACCTGGTAGGAGATCAACTAGTCCAGTAATGATATTCTTAGTTGAAGATGTAGTACTTCAGAAAGGGGGGATACAATAACATTCCCTGGAGCATGCAGTCACTATAATGTGTACCTCTTTCATTGCTTGTTTTTTTCTTAGTTCAATAAAACATAGAATGTCTGGAGAGATGGTAGAAGTTAACAGGGACAGAAAAGTGGTTCAGATGTCACTAAAAAGCAGTTTTCAAGAGCAGAAAAAATGTTTCCATTACATTGCATAACACTGCCAAAATAAAAGCACCCAAATGTCAAATTTTCACATAACTGGTCAAAAGCAGATATAAGCAGGGTCTGAATGAATGAATCCCTGACAGCTAGCTGGGAGGGGAAGATGCTATGGGTGTGTTTATGTAAATACAATTTGCTCCTGCTCTATTTGCTTATGCATCATTTACAGCTGTGTCAAAGGATCAACTTTGGCTGGTGCTGGGTACAAATGACCTTAGTACTGAATGCAGGGGTAGCAAAATATGGTTACCAATGTTATAATTATTGTAGGAATACAGAAACTACAGGGGGGGCACCCTCAGT
The DNA here is from genome assembly GCF_025201925.1 of Gopherus flavomarginatus. Lineage (NCBI taxonomy): Eukaryota > Metazoa > Chordata > Testudines > Testudinidae > Gopherus > Gopherus flavomarginatus. Next base: position 191,761,403 of record NC_066619.1, read on the forward strand.
TGAAATAACCTCATTAAGCAGGGGCTTGAATGTCAGAGCCCTGTGATAGTAGGAGGGTTAGGGACAGGAGTCCAATTGTCCTGGTCAGGAGGCTGTAAAATCCCTCTAGGATCTTCTCTAGACTGGCTTAACTTTTTCTTCTCCACTGTTCAAAGAATAGAGCTAATTAGGTTTCATTAGGAGCCTCTTTTGTTATTTTAATTGCTCAATCAGAGTAGAAACCACTTGTGGTTGGAAAGTATTTCTGCTCTGCCTGCTAAGAGCTGAAATCTCTGAGAGCTGACATCACCTGAGATGGGCAATGTTTCATCCCATCCTGCAAAAGAGCTGAAAATCACTGAGAGACTGATGTGCAGAGGTCACAGCAGAAAGGCAGAAGGTGACGGACAGTCAGCTGGCAAATGACTGACCTGCAGGGTGGCAGCAAAGAAGTGTGATGAACGGCCAGCAGGGGGTGGGGGAGAGGCATGACCTGCGATCAGCAGTGTGGCGTTGGAGAGGCACAATGAGCAGCCACCTGGATGGCTGGTGAAGAGGCATGGCGAGAGTGGTGAGCAGGTGGCCAGTGAGCAGCCAGCAGAGTGAGTAAGATGTTTCTTTACCCCCCACCATGGGTGGGAGGTGAACCCAGCAGATGCACATCTGAACTTTGGCTCTGTACAACCAAGGGCAGCAACCGCGAGTGGGGTGTACAGAAAAGTCAAACATGTGAAAGGGACTTTTGGGTTGTTTGACTTCAGAACCTGAGCGGAAAAGGGCACTGCCCAACCTACATGGGGGTGGGTCACTTACTCATGGTTTATGTTTATGAACCCTGTTTGTGATGTTATTTAATTTACTCTGAGTTACTTCCCTCCTTTTATTAAACTATCAAACTAGATGGAAGGATAAACAAATGTAGATCTGCGATTAGGGTTTTTGACTTCTCGAGGGCTAATTTTAAAGAGTTAAGGAAATTAGTTAGGGAAGTGGATTGGACGGAGGAATTAGTGGATTTGAATGTGGAGGAGGCCTGGAATTACTTTAAGTCACAGCTGCGGAGACTGTCGGAAGCCTGCATCCCGAGAAAGGGGAAAAGAACCATGGGCAGGAGTTGCAGGCCAAACTGGATGAGCAAGCAACTCAGAGAGGGGATTAGACAAAAGCAGAAAGCTTACAGGGAGTGGAAGGAAGGCAGGATCAGTAAAGAAAGCTACCTTGCTGAGGTCAGAACATGTAGGGATAGAGTGAGGAAGGCTAAAAGCCGCATTGAACTGGAACTTGCAAAGGGAATCAAAACCAATAGTAAAAGGTTCTACAGCCACATAAATAAGAAGAAAACAAGGAAAGAAGAAGTGGGGCCGCTATACACTGAGGATGGAATGGAGGTTAAGGATAACCTAGGCATGGCCCAACATCTAAACAAGTACTTTGCCTCGGTTTTTAATAAGACTAGTGAGGAACCTTGCGATGATGGAGGGATGATAAACGGGAATGTGGATATGGAAGTGGATATTACCGCAACTGAGGTAGAGGCCGTACTTGAACAGCTCGATGGGTCAAAGTCGGAAGGCCCGGACAATCTCCACCCGAGGATATTAAAGGAACTGGCGCGTGAAATTGCGAGCCCGTTAGCGAGAATTTTTAAGCGATCGATAAACTCGGGGGTTGTGCCGTATGACTGGAGGATTGCTAATGTAGTTCCTATTTTTAAGAAAGGGAATAAGAGGGATCCGGGTAATTATAGGCCTGTTAGCTTGACGTCTGTAGTATGTAACGTCTTGGAAAAAATTTTAAGGGAGAAAGTAGTTAAGGACATAGAGGTCAATGGTAATTGTGACGAATTGCAACACGGATTTACTAAAGGTAGATCGTGCCAAACCAATCTGATCTCCTTCTTTGAGAAGGTGACGGATTATTTAGATAAAGGAAATGCGGTAGATATAATTTACCTAGATTTCAGTAAGGCGTTCGACACGGTTCCGCACGGGGAGCTGTTAGTTAAATTGGAGAAGCTGGGAGTGAATATGAAAGTTGTAAGGTGGATAAGGAACTGGTTGAAGGGGAGACTCCAGAGGGTCGTATTGAAAGGTGAACTGTCGGACTGGAAGGAGGTCACCAGTGGAGTCCCTCAAGGATCGGTTTTGGGACCGATCTTATTTAACCTTTTTATTACTGACCTTGGCACAAAGAGCGGGAATGTGCTAATAAAGTTTGCGGATGACACGAAGCTGGGGGGTATTGCTAACACGGAGAAGGACAGGGATACTATTCAGGAAGATCTGAACCACCTTGTAAACTGGAGTAATAGAAATAGGATGAAATACAATAGTGAAAAGTGCAAGGTCATGCATTTAGGAATTAATAATAAGAATTTTGGATATACGTTGGGGGCGCATCAGTTGGAAGTGATGGAGGAAGAGAAGGACCTTGGGGTACTGGTTGATAGCAGGATGACTATGAGTCGCCAATGTGATACGGCTGTTAAAAAAGCAAATGCGATTTTGGGATGCATCAGGCGGGGTATTTCCTGCAAGGATAAGGAGGTGTTAGTACCGTTGTATATGGCGTTGGTGAGACCCCATCTGGAATACTGTGTGCAGTTCTGGTGTCCCATGTTCAAGAAGGATGAATTCAAACTGGAACAGGTTCAGAGACGGGCTACGAGGATGATCCGAGGAATGGAAAAACTGCCTTATGAAAGGAGACTCAAAGAGCTTGGCTTGTTTAGCCTGGCCAAAAGAAGGCTGAGGGGGGATATGCTCGCCCTATATAAATATATCAAGGGGGTTAACGTTAGGGAGGGAGAGGAATTATTTAAGGTTAGTACTAATGTAGCCACGAGGATGAATGGGTATAAACTGGATATTAGGAAGTTTAGACTTGAAATTAGACGAAGGTTTCTGACCATTAGGGGAGTGAAGTTCTGGAATAGCCTTCCGAGGGAAGTAGTGGGGGCAAAAGACTTTCCTGGCTTTAAGACAAAGCTCGATAAGTATATGGAGGGGATGTTATGATAGGATTGTTAATTTGGGCAATTGATCTTGAATTACCACCAGACAGGTCTGCTCAGTGGTCTGCGGGGAGATGTTGCATGCGATGGGTACTGAGTTGCTGCGGAGAACTCCTTCCTGGGTGCTAGCTGGTGACTCTTGCCCACATGCTCAGGGTTTAGCTGATCGCCATATTTGGGGTCGGGAAGGAATTTTCCTCCAGGGCGGATTGGCAGGTGCCCTGGAGGTTTTTCGCCTTCCCCTGCAGCGTGGGGCACGGGTCGCTTGCTGGTGGTGTCTCTGCAGCTTGAGGTCTTCAAATCATTTTTGAGGATTTCAATAACTCGGTCCTGGGATAGGGGTTGTATAAAATTGGATGGGTGGGGTTCTGTGGCCTGCCTTGTGCAGGAGGTCAGACTAGATGATCAGATTGGTCCCTTCTGACCTATGAGTCTATGAGTCTATTAAAAGTTTCTTTTCTACACTCGCACTCTGTGCTTGCAAGTGGGGAAGTATTGCCGCAGAGACGCACCCGGGTTAGTGAGTAATTTCCCCAGGTTACTGGGTGGGGGCTCGAGCCGGTTTTGTGCTGTATCCAAGGAAAGGAACCCAGTCCTGGTTGCTGCTGGATCCATCAGGTAGAAGGGTTACACAAGGATCAAGAGTTTCTTCTTGTTTCAACCAATGGATAGCATTTTACAGCTAAGGTACTTGGGGTAACTTCAGGTATTTAGTAGATAAACTGGCTTGGCTATCAAAGATAGATGGCACTGAGTGCAAACAGTGTAGTATGAAAGATGTAAGACAGGAATTAGTATTAAGATTGATTTTATTCCCCTTAAATATCAATGACCTTGACTTGGGAAATGTGTAGCAATATGATGAAATTTACTAATGATATAAAACAGGGGAGAGACAATCAATACAAAGCAGGAAAAAAACCAAATGACTTGGATGAAGCAGAAATATGGCCAGGTAAGTGGGTTTTTTATGGGTTTCAGGAAATAATGCTTAACACACTTGAATTTCTTGTTGTTTTAAGTGCTGCATTTTACCACTACATTGGTATTTTATGTTTTAGGGTTTCCTGTAGTAAGGATGTCTTTTTGGTTTTTCCGTACTGACACAATGTATTAAAATGTCAATACATTCAAACAAGAATCCATTTCTAGACTGACTTGTTGGTTTATAACAATATTCCCAGCTGCACTGAAAATATGTTTGGAATAAATGCCAGAAGGAACAATTATTGTCAAGGCAGGTCATATGTTTCATTTCACAAAGAGAAACCTATAAATAAGTGAATCTTTATAAAATGCTACTCCCCCCGATCCTACTTTCAATCCTTTTTTACATTCTTATTGTGACCCCACCAGAATGATATGAAAACTACCTCTAGAGGTAAAAATAAACATGATTAATGTTTATTTAGTTGGGTTCTTCACCTTTCCTGTCCACAGGAAGGAAAAGTAACTATACAAGATTGGACTATACAAATTACTGCCTTATTACAGTGCAAATCTGTTCTGACATATAATAGCATTGCTTTGTTACAGTTCTGGATACTGCAAGATTCCTTTCAATATTTGCTGATATGTTGTAATGGGCCATTTTATCATATATCATGATTTTCAGATGCGATATGACATCCAATCACAGGATTGTGTGTTGAAATGCAACAATATTGGTCTTAGAGAACTCCACCTCCTACTAATTATTAGTGTTAATTATTTGTACTATAGTAATACCCAGATGCCCTAGTTATAGACCATGATCCCATTGTGGCAGGTGCTATACAAAATGAAGAACAAATAAGAGCCCTGTAAAGTGAGCCGCCTTTACTTGTCTGACACTATGACTACTGTATTTACCTTTTGCCATGTGAAAATGAGTTTGGTGATCTTTTCTCTGCCCTCACTGGACACGGGTGAAACAATCTAACAAGAGTAGTTAGGGACAACTGGTCACGTCAGCTCAAGAAAGGCTCATAAATGGGATAGCAGCCATTGTTACATGTCAGGATTGCACTGACGGGACAGGGGAAAACTTACATAGTATTATTAACCCCTCAATTTCATAAGCACCAATATGAAAAGAGTAGCAGACATTGTAGGTTTTTATCTGTGATCTTCAGTATCTAAATTAAAAATTAACAATTAGAATATGGAAGTTAAACAAGAAAATTACCAAGCAATACTTAATACTTGAAAATATTTCAATGGCTCTATTAATAGGAATCAGGTGGATGGAAACTATGAGTTTAATTATAAGAATTCTAACAGGAAAGACTGTAATGACATTTATTGAGAAATGAAGGTCAGACTTTGAATCAAAAAGCATAGAAAAGTTTACACAGAAACAAAGAACAGTATGAAGATGCCAAATTCTTTTGGGTAAGATATGTAAATATTGTATGAACATATCACAAATATATACATTAAAAAACAGAGCTCACCTGAAGAAATCTCTTGCTACTTTCTGGTGTCTCTAGCAGCAGCTTTGATTTTATCATCTTGATACAGTCCATCTGACAATGTACTTTGTGATGCATTGTTATATTTTCCGATTTTGATTGTAAATAGATGACTAATTGATTTAGTTATGCTGTACATTGGATCAAGTGACTGGAAAATGTTCTGTCCCATTGCTGTTTTCCTCAAAGACAAAAGTTATTTCTGTAGATTCCTACATAATTCCACATATTCCAGAATTCTATTCTTCTTGAACATTTGTTTAGCATTTATAGTAAGGACACTACAGTAGTCATGGGATTTTTGAAAATGTAAATGTTGGACTATCTGTAATAAAAAACAAAATTGTACATATTACTTATATACCAGTGTCATAAACAGATGGTTAAGGGTTAATGTCTCTTTTACTTGTAAAGGGTTAAGAAGCTTAGTGAACCTGGCTGACACCTGACCAGAGGACCAATGGGGGGACAAGATACTTTCAAATCTTGGTGGAGGGAAGTCTTTGTTTGTGCTGGTTTTTTTGGTTTGTTGTTCGCTCTTGGGGCGAAGAGGGACCAGCATACACCCAGGTTTTCGCCAATCTTTCTGAATCAGTCTCTCATGTTTCAAAATAGTAAGTAATAGCCAGGAAAGGCGGATTAGTCTTATGTTTGTTTTCTTAACTTGTAAATGTGTCTTTTGCTGGAAGGATTTTTACCTTTGTTTGCTGTAACTTTGAATCTCAGGTTAAGGGCGTGGGGGAGGTTGGATCAGTGTAGCCTCTCAGAGTAACCCAGGGAGGGGAAAGTCTGGGGGGAAAAACATGGGGGGAAGGCTAATTTCTCCTTGTGTTCAGGTCCAAGGGGTTTGGATCTGGGGTTCCCCAGGGAAGGTTTTGGGGGAACAGGAAGTGTGCCAAAGACTATATTTTTGGCTGGTGGCAGCATACCAAATTTAACCTGGTAATTAAGCTTAAAAGTGATTATGCAGGTCCCAACTTTTTGGACTCTAAAGTTCAAAGTGAGAAAAAAACCTTGACAACCAGATTGTCTTTTAGGCAAAAAATTATACTAGTCTTGAAAAATGAAATCAAAAAAATTTCAAAAGGACTCTTATAGAGAGCTTTAAGAATATTAATAGTTTGGTGCTTGTCGAGACATTCAGATTCCTCCCTCCCCATGTTGCTTTGAATACCACTTTCCCTTACATCATTTCTGGAAAACATCTGTGTCATGTTTATATTTTAGATTTTTGGAATAGTTGATATGATGTCCTCACACTTGGAAATACTCCTTTATAGGCTTAATCTTACAGTAAAGAAGGTCAGTGAGTTTTTTTTTTCCTACCTGTGCAAGGTAATGGAAAAAACATTCATCTTCCTGTGCCTGCTATGTGGGCGTTATGGATCTAGACATGAGAGGGGCTTGAAGAGAACTGATACTCAAGCACATGGTCAGTTTTCAAGAAACCACACTCATTTCAGTGGATTGATTTAACTTTTCTTTGTTTTCTAAGGTTTTTTTAATTATTATTTTGTTTTGTTTTCCTCAAGTAACCTTGGTTTGGCTGCTCAACACTAAATTACCTTAACTATTAGCCAGCTTGAATCCACACAGAAAATGACCTCGGCGTGACTCACCTTATCTGAAACACAATGCTGGTGCTGGAAAATTAGAGTCACAAAAATTAACCCAAAAGATCTTTCTCTGATGAATTATATCTGATAATGTTTATAAAAATGCTGAATTTCACATGGACCATTTACCCCATTCATCAAGCTGTATCTATCAAAGGGTCAGTACCAGAGTTAAACACTTTCTTCCAGAAAAAGAAAGGTAATTTATCTTAGGATTTACATATTATGTTAACTTTTGTACCAGAGAAAATCAAATTAACTAAACAATTTATTAACAATGTTAACACTGTATCAATAGGGATACTGTAAAGAAGGGGTGATGAAAGCAAGAACTGAAATGGAATCATTGAGCTTGTAGAGGAGAAGGAAAAAATTAAAGACGTTTTGAAAAGCTGGAAGACAAACACACATGATGCACAGAGTATATTGGGGGAGGGAAATACCAGAGAGACAAATGGAATATTTTAATAATTTTAGAATATGGGATTTTAAAGGAAGAGAGTGACACAATAATCTGTTCCATTTGGTGGTCTGTTACAATTGACTTTGAGAACCCATTTAAAATAGAACAGATTCAGTGTCCACTCTTGTCATTTAAAAAGAGAGTCCTTTATGAGTACCATAAGGTAGTTCAGGGTAATGTCCTAATAATATGAGGCGGAGAGGACTTAAAATTAGGACAGACCTAGTGAGAAGAAACTGTTGACATGAAAGACTGGCTCAGATCTTTGGAGAAAGTGGAACTGTGAGATCATTGCACTTCAGTGCAGAGAATACAAGGCTGATTCTCAGGTTTCCCAGACTGGCATGAGGTTTGAATGCTATAAAGTATCTAACATCACCCTCAGATTATCTGCTAGAGCTATTGCGCAGAGCAGCTGGCGCCAGACTATATCCAGCCCAGCTCAACTGGAAGAACAATCACTATAAAACAAAGCCATTGAGAATGAAGGAGACTGGCTGTATGTTCCTATAGAAAGGTAAAACACATAGTGCTGCCTCTGAAGCAATACATCTTTATTTCCCATTCTATTTTATATTGGCTGCTGTTCATTTTAAACTTTGCTTATGTATTCCAGGCAGTAAAAAAAGGTAAGAAAACTGTTGCTTCATATAAATTGTGACTTTTAGTACTCTGTTATAAAACCAAACCTACCCACGCACAAGATATGTGCAAGCATTTGTGTTCCACACCAGGCTGGTAATTGAACGTAATGTATATAAGAGAAGTGTGGCAGAGCGAGACTCACTGGCACGGCACTCCTGCTGGTCATCCAGGGAATTAGCTCTTTTCCAGCTCCGGAGCACCCTCTGCCGGCTGGTGTCTCACCTACCGCTGGCCCTGTGTCCTTCCCAGACCCCAATGCCCTTTGCCCAGGTTCTGCCCACCGCAGTACTCCCTCACCCTGGGTCTCCCCTCCCAGGGGAGACCCCAACCCCCTATCCTCACCTTGCCTCAGTGGCTACTGCCATTCACCATCTAGTCCCCATTCCCTGAGGCAGACTGTGGTCTATAAACTACTCAATATCGGCAAGCGAGGTTGGACCAGCTTCCTCTGCCTATATCTGGGCAGCCCCTCTGCAGCCCAAGTACCATTTTGTGGGCCCTAACCTTGGCTTGCAGCCTGGGGCTTAGCTAGGCTGGAGCTCCCCAGCTCCCTCTGCCCTTCCCCAGCACTGTTCCACCCTAGGTACCCTTCTCTGCTTCCCAGGCAACCAGGTCCTTCTCCCTCAAAAGGCTAGAGAGAGTCTTCCTTTAGCCTCTGGTCCTCAGCCCTCTTAAGGGGCCAGCCATGGCCTGAATGGGGCATGGCCTCAGCTGTGGCTGCTTCTCCAATCAGCCCAGCTTTTTCCAGCCAGAACCCTTTCCAGGGATGCTTTAACCCCTTCAGGGCCAGAGCGAGTGACAACCCCGCTACAAGGAGTCATGACAATTTCCATAATGGGTGGAGCTACAGCAATCAGTTGTAAAAGCTTTTTGATTCTGCATTTAACTAATAACATTGCCATGGTATTCTGTATGCTTAAGTACCACTAAATACTTGTAGAAATTAATAGGCAATAACTAGGACATATAATGAATATAATGAATATAGTGATAGTGAAAGAATCATAGACATGTAGGGCTGGAAGAGATATTGAGTGGTCATCAAATCTAGTCCATTTCATTGATTCAGGATCAAGTAAACCTAGACCATCTCCTGACAGGTGTTTCTCCAACCTCTTCTTGAAAACCTCCAATGATGGGATTCCACAAGATCCCTTGGAACCCTATTCCAGAACTTATCTATCCTATAGTTAGAAAGTTTTTTTCCTAATATCTAACCTGAATATCCCTTGCTGCAGATAAAGCCCTTTACTCCTTGGCCTACCTTCAGTGGACATGGAGAACAACTGATCACCATCCTTGTTATAATAGTCCTTAACATATACAAAGACTTATGAGGTCCCCCCTCAGTCTTCTTTTCTCAAGTCTATATATGCTCAGTATTTTTAACCTTTTGTTATACATCATGATTTCTAAACATATTATTACTTTGTTTTTGCTCTCCTCTGGACTCTCTGCAATTTATTGACATATTTCCTAAAGTATGGCACCCAGAATAGGACCCAGTACTCCAGGTGTGGCCTTACCAGTACTGAGTAAAGCAGGAAATGATGTTAGCCATTTTCACAATTGTTATGGACTCATTAAGTTTTTGGATCTACTATAACCCCCAGATCCTTTTCAGTAGTACTCCCATCTAGACAGTTATTCACCATTTTGTATTTGTGCATTTGATTTTCCCTTCAAAAGCCCAGTACTCTGCATTCGTCTTTGTTGAATTTCATCCTGTTGATTTCTGACCAATTCCCTAATTTGCCAACGCTGTTTTGAATTCTAATCCTGTCCTTCAAAGTGTTTGCAACTGTTCTCAGATTTGTGTCATCCATTTGACAGCGAACCATTGTTAACTACTTTTTGAGTATGGTCTTTCAACCAGTCGTGACACATCTTACGATTTCATCTACAGCACATTTACCTAGTTTTCTTATGAGAATGTCATGTGGAACTGTGTCAAAAATATTACTAAAATCAAGATGTATTATTGCTACTGCTTACCGTCATCCATCAGGACAGTAACCTTGTCAAAAGAGAAAATTAGGTTAGTTTGGCATGATTTGTTCTTGTCAAATTTGTGGCAGTTGTTACAAGTTGTTGATTGAGATGGTTACAAATTGACTCTTTAATAATTTGTTCTAATATCTTGCCAAATATCAAAGGTAGGCTGACTTATCTATAATTCCCTGGGTTCTTTGTGTTTATCTTTGTAAAGATAAGTACTATATTTGCCTTTTTTCAGTCTTCTGGGATGTCAACCATCCTCCATGAGTTCTCAAAGATAAGTGTTAATGATACTGAGATTCTAAGATTACTTTATTACAAAGTTTAGTGATAATTTATGATAATATTTTAGGGGCCACTACTCCGTGGCAATGCTGTTCGCGCCAGGGCTTCATTCAGCTAAGATGATTGCTCCTAGCTAAGCAGAGGCAAAACACAGCAGTTTTCCTCACAAAGTTTCCTCTCACATCTTTCTCTTATGGGCAGGGTTTATCTCCATCCCCCAAAGTGAGCTGTGGGGCCTACTCACAAACTATGTAATTACCAGGAAGTCAAAATGAGACTCTGTGCTTCTGCATCAGCTCTGGCATTCTGGTTTCCCTATCTGTGGCTCTTAAATCTCCATTTAAAGGAGGCTCCTCAATTCTGTAGGAGCTCCCCAGAATAGCCAAGACAACCCTTATTTGTATTACATTCCCCAAGTAATTTCCTGTTAAGTTCCTCAGTGGGAAAACAAATGTAGATTCATAGAGTTTAAGATCAGAAGAGACTACTAGACTAGTCTGACCTCCTACATGTGACTGGCCATTATATTTCACCCAGCTACTGTATTGAGACCAGTAAATTGTATTTATATAAAAAACATATAGCTGGTGGGTCCCATTGCTGATCTTATTCCCTATCCCATCTCCAGCTTTCCCAGTCCCTTCCCTTTGAAATTCCAACCTTCTACAAGGTCTTGGGGAAGGTCCACAAAGCAATGAAGGCTGTCTATGGAGATTGTGGGGCATGATCTTGCTCATTCTGAATAAATATAAAATACTTAAGGGAGTGAGCAAAAATCCAAACATATAGACAATAACAATAACTCACCCTATACTCAACTTATACTTAAGGCTAAGATTTTGTCATGGTTATTTTTAGTAAAATCTTGGATAGGTCACAGGCAAAAAACAAAAATTCATGGAAGCCATCACCTGTCTGACTTTTGCTGCTGCAGCTACATGGTTTCCCTGGCTACCTTGGTAGCTGGGAGCTCTGAAGTTCCCCCTCTGCCCACCACAGCTGGAAGCTGCAGGGGGACCCCTCCCTCCACTTATGGTGGCTGGGAGCTGCAGGGGGACTATATTTCCCAAAGAGAAAATGGGACACCCCCAGCTGCTCACATGAGGCATACCTCCACCCCCCATGCGAGGCTGTTGCCCCTCACAGGAATCCTGAAGAGAGCCCCCTCAGGAGTCTGTCACCTGCCCCTGGAACCTTGCAGAGAGCCCCCTGTCACCTGTTGCTGCTGTTGCCTGTCCCTTAGCCCTTTCAGGGCCCTACTGGCTTCCAACTCCAGTGTCCCAGCCCTAAGGCTGAAGCAGAGAATGTCACAGAGATCATGGAAGTCATGGAATCCATAGCCTTAATTATACTATATTATCCAAAATGTAAGATTATGTCAGAATATGAAGGGTTTGTGTGTGTCCATGCATGTGTGTAACAGAGTAACAGTAACAGTAGTTAGCCATTCTAGTTAACTGCTAGACTGGCTAGGGTTATAAACTGTACTGGTTTAAAACTATTCCCCATTACTCTTTGGATGAAAGATAAAGTACACATATACACAAAACAATAATCTCAGACTTCTATTTCAATTTTTTTCAGGGAGAAAAAAAACATTTCTAAATTGAAATATGTTACGCTAAATTGCGGACTCAAATTTTTGAATCTTGGAGTTATTGATCTCATCCCCATCTGGAATCCCATATTGCTCAATCCTACCCAATCTCTTAAATCGTCTTTTCTCGAAAAGAAATAAGAAGAAAACCTTTTAATCCTTTTCTATACCCTGATTTGTTAATTCCCTGTCCTGAAAATCTCACTAATTTGGACATCACCATTTCCATTACCTCTCCCTTCATGATACGCCTTATTCTGTGCTAAACATTTCCATTCTAATGAGCTCTCCAGCTGACTATTGTCTGGAAAGATATATATAACTTGTAGAGACCTCAAATTTTTCAGAGAAGACATTTAATTTCTCTCTTATTTTTAGATATGGACTTTGTGCATCTTCTCCTGAAACAGAAAAGAAGGACTGAATGTCTGAAGAAACAGAATGGCACTTCATGTTGAACTTTTTATATATATTTATATATTTATTTGTCTGGTCCTACACCAACAAAACACCTTCAGTATATACTAGCAGAGAAGAACTGCAGAAAGGAGAAATAATATTGGGTATTGCTCTACAGTCTCAGAATTAGACAAGAAAGGCGAAGAGAAAGGGAAAAGCCTTTCCTAGAAGGTGAAAAAAATATTCTTAAATAGAACAGAAAAAATCATAGCTATTTCAATAAAACTTCTGCACAGATGTGAGAGTTTAAATAGGTTGGCTGAAATCCTGGCCCTGTTAAAGTCCATAGGAATTTTATCATTGACTTTAATGGGACCAAGATTTCACTCTTCTATTATCCAACTTAATGAGACTCTTAAAAGAAATCACAGAAGGTTTGTTTGTTTTTTCCCATACCTTTTCTAAACCAAGTAATATAGATAAAACTGGGGGAAGGGAGGCGGAAGGAGACTGTTAACATTCAAGCTCTCTTTATCATCATTATTTTCTAAGGGCCTAGAAAAGCTCCTATTGACTTTAATGGGAACAAGATAGACAGTGTTAGAAAATGAAAATAAATGTTCACAAACATTTTATGAAAATTTCAAACTATTTTCATTCTGCATGTTTCAGAAAGGAAAAAATGTTCAGCAATTTTCATAATTTATTTTATTTTCCATTTTTTTCTTAGTTTTCTTTCCCCCCCTCCATATTTTTCCTCTTCCTTCCCTTTTTTCTTAGTCTATTTTTCCCCTGATAAAGGGAGGGGAAAAGGAAAAACAATAAATCAAAAAATGAAAAAACTATTATCCAAAATCATGAACCTTTTTTTTCCATTAGAATGAATTTGACCAGCTACAGAGCAAGACTTGGCCTTTAGTATGAACTCAGGGTCAGGAAGCAGTTTGCCAGACCTCTTCAGTTAGATCTGCAGCTTTGCCACTGACTTACTCAAAATTTTCCTAACTTTTCCATGCTGCATCTGTGTATTTAAGGTGTTATATATTCAAAGAAAAATATTTTTAGCAATCTAGAAAATACTGATTTCTGTTAATGATCATCTACTCTCTGGGGAGTACCTAACACATTGAGTGTCATTGTTGTTATAATCAATAATAATGCATTGTTCTTCAGAGTTAATTTACCCCACACTCTATTTACATGATCAACTTTCGATATACTTTATTAATAATATAGTGATAATATTTATATAATTGCCATGCTTCTGAGCATTCCTCTGCTTTAATATAACTATAAAATTACAGCTATAGTAGTGATAAACAAGTAGGATGTAACTTTCTGATAAAAATCAAATTCGCTTTTATGCTGGAAAGGAACATACTGATATAAAGCACCTGACTCTTCTGTATCAAAAGAGTGTAAGTATTTTACAGTATAATGTTAGCCCACCGACAGACAGAAACATGTAAAGTTGCTAATGCAAATGATGGTAATTAACCAAGAGAATAATGCTGTTTGAAAACTGATCAACAGAAAACAATATTGTAGTGCTATTAGATATTAGGCTCTCACAAATAAGTTATGCCATTAGCAAGCAATTCTTTAAAAAATAATTTACATTGAAGAAAGAAACATCTTTCTTCCATTTATTCTCCTTTCTTCCACTTTAATAATTTGTGTTCCAATCTCTCAGCCACTTTTTCACTGATGTTACTAGAAGTGTTTAAATGACAGTATTAATAACCAAAATATGTTGTATCTTATTGCTGTATATTATTTCTATCTCTAGTCTCAGCACTTTGAAGTCTATTACTGAATCCTGTAATACACTTTTATCATTATGATCAAATACATAATAAAGAAAAAATTATGACTTTTTTATTTGATCTATAAAAATGCATAGGAGGAATGGATAAAGTCACTTATCTTGTTTACTACTAAGGTCATAAGAACATAAAAACGGCCGTACTGGGTTAGACCAAAGATCCATCCAGCCCAGTATCTGTCTACCGACAGTGGCCAATGCCAGGTGCCCCAGAGGGAGTGAAGCTAACAGGCAGTGATCAAGTGATCTCTCTCCTGCCATCCATCTCCATCCTCTGATGAACAGAGGCTAGGGACACCATTCTTTACACTTCCTGGCTAATAGCCATTTATGGACTTAGCCACCATTAATTTATCCAGTTCCCTTTTAAACATTGTTATAGTCCTAGCCTTCACAACCAGGTCAGGAACTTAAGAATCAGATCTGTGTTATAGCAGCTGCACAGCCAAACTGCATGTATTTAAAATATGGGAAGCACAGGCTCCCTTAGCCTTTTTTGAGTGGTAGAACTCGATAGTTTATTTTACCTTGTCTGTAGCATTACTGTGCACTGCCAGAGGTAAAGGGGTAATTTCAAAATGCCTTTTAAAACTGATTTGTATAAAATTTCAGAGAGAAAGGAACCAAAGAAAGGCTTCTAGTAAGTAAGTGAAGTTTACCATTGAAATTTAATGTTTCCTGATCAATAAAATATTATTTCTCCAATATATTTTGTAGCAGAAGTACACATAAAAGGCTGTCGTTCGCACCCAGATGAATTCCCTCTAAATGTACACCTAATCACATGAATTCCAAAGATGCAAGATACTTACTGCATATATGACACACATGCACAATGTATATATAATCTGTTGGAAAGAAGTAATTGTGGAGTATGATAGTTTTATGACGACTATGTTACTGAGTGGCAAATCAATCAGTGAGTTGTGCAGATCACCTCAAACAAGTGCCTCTAATAAACACTTTCTCTCATACTTTAGCAGTAGCCACTACTGTGCCCTATCGTGTGACAGGATTATGATAATCTTCTGTTAGGCATCATTTCAGGTTAGTAAGGTCAGGAAATAAAAAGCAGTGTGATACCAATATTCCTGTGCATGATTCTTTTGCCATACACAGTAGCATATTCCATATATATAGTGGCAAACTCAGGACAATTAGCTACCAGGAGAGGGATAGTAATTAGTCCCAGAGGGGTTAAAAGGCCTCTCCCTATACATTGAGGGGAGATAGCCACGGAGAAACAAGGCCACTTTGCTGCAATTTATATATATATATATATATATATATATATATATATATATATATAAAAACAGGAAAAATGTTTTTGAAAAGTGTAAAGATTTTTTTCAAATATTATGATGACTATGTGTTGTAACTCTTGTAAAAGGTTTCATTGAGCCTAATTGTAGTTAGAGGATTCAGAAACAGAACACAAAACAAAAACTAATACATTTAAATGACTTCCAAAATAACCTAAAATAGCTTTTCTACATTTAAAACCTTGCCATTTTTATAACTGAAGATTATAGGACCATTTATGTCTAAAATAGATGTGGTATGTCCTGTCAGAAAGCTCACTATCTCCACTTTTCAGTGGTATAAAGTCTTGTGGCCCAGATTCTCCTCATACCCAATATCTGCTAGGTACAGCCAGGGAAAGGAGGGCGCATAAAGAAACCAGATGTGGCTCCTTGATTCTAGTGATGGTACAGCACAGTTTAGAACAACTCTGTAGTTGCTTTATTCTATGACAGCTGGTTATGGACTTCAAGATAATTAATCCATCTGAAAATAGTCAGAGTGCAGTAATACTCTTGACATGTCTAGCATGGTCAGACAGCTGAGAATTGTATTCTGCCACCTCTGTACTTCAGGAATCCAGAGTGAGGCCAGAGATACAAAGTGTAAGCCATAACTTTCTTTATATGATAGATAACAAGATGGCTCCTCCTGACTGAGGATACAGACTGAGTTCCTGCATCATGTTAGAAACCCCTCACAATGACTATTTTAAAGAGACAATACCATAATATACAACAATGACCTTTATGCAGAGGATGCAAAAGAAATGGCATAGGAGATGGCTGTTCCAGCTCTACATCATCTGGGGAGATTTGGCTGGTTTACATTTCCTGTGTACTGCTGGGCTGATGCAAAGGGGTTGGAAAATGACAGAAGCTCTGCTCCCTTTTTTCTAACATTCAAGGGTTTATGGACCTTAAGCATATGATGGATATAGGACAGAATATTGCTCACCTTGGGCTTCAGCTTACTATGATTTCTTGGGGGACAGAGGGAAATTTTTCACAGGGTGAAACACACATTTTTTTTTTAAATGGCACCTGTCTGAAGCTGTTCAGAAATTTCAAATTTGAGATTAAGTTGCAGGAGAGATGGATTAATAGGCAGAATGCAGGTGAGCTAGTCAAAATGTTAGCACAGGTACACAGACTTGTGCTAGTGGGGCTCAAGCTAACATGCTAAAAATAGCAGCTTGGACGTTGCTGCACTAGCAGAGGTTCAGGCTAGCTCAAGTGGCTAGCCCCATCAGTAAAGCGGTATCCACACTGCTCTTTTCAGCACACTTCCTTGATTCTGTTTACCCAGGCTGGGAGTCTTGCTCCCAGCTGCAGTGTAGACATACCTAAAGGTGCATGATAAATGCAATTTGTCATGTGGCTCTGTGATTTATCGTATGACTTCACAATGTACTTTATATGCTGGTAACAGCCATGTGATATATACTTTTAGTTTACACGCACATACACTTATTTTCATATATTAATTCCTAGAGGCATACATCCTGACCGACGCATAACAAGTTTCTGCACACCATGTATTCTGGAATATTCACTCTATAACATATCTATTTAATTTAAGTGTTTAGAAAAAATGAAAAATATACCCATTCTAATGCTAAATATTCACTTCTATTTTGTGTAAATGTACCACACATTCTTACCTGATATTCAGATAATCCTTTTTCAATCTGCACATTTGCTGCAGTAACCCTTCCCTGCCATTCTCGTTTCTTCTTTAAATAAACACTTCTATGATATTACCATTTCAAGAGATTATAACTGTTTTTGGTAGCTTTGATTAAATATATTCATTGTAGATGATGACATAACATTTCCACTTCAGAAAAGTACTAAAGAGTTGAGATGAAACATGCTTCTTAATAACCAGAGACACAAGAGCATTGTAGAGTTGATGGTTTAATATTATCCTTTGACTTGACACCAGTGGGATGCACTTTTTCCCTTGAAATGCATTTGATACAGTACTAGCAATCAAACTGCTATAGTAAACTAATAGAAGTGCTGAAACTCTATTGGTACCCAGAGACTTTTGAAATTGGAAAGAGACATTAGATTAATTTGGAGATTATTCTTTCATTAATTCATTACATTGCTCTTCTTGTAACTCTCATATGCAGTCATATAACACATGTGAAAATTACAGGTAAGAGAATTAAAAACATTTATCAAATGATTCAGCATAGTGGGATCAATGCAGTATCTAATTATGATATTAGCCCCAAGTCAGGGCTGCTACACATCATTTTGGGTCCCAACATATCTGGTTCACACAAAGTTCATTCTTCGGACTTAATCTTATTGAACAAGAGATGCTTTGTGTTTTACTTGAAATCATAAGTTTTCAGTGGGGAAAAAAACAACCCACCCACCCACCTACCCACAAGAGAGAGAGAGAGAGATCTGAAATGAGGGTGATAACAGGACAGGATGATTTTTAAAGTTGTAACAGGATGGAAGGAGTCTCCTATTACCAATCTTCTTAGCAGGTATCAGAACCTGTTACCCCACAAAGAAGTGCAGCCTAATTACTGAAGACTCAATAGAGTGACCATAGCTTATTAAACTCCACCCTGAATATAAAGGAGATGAGAATAATCCTCAAATAAGGAGCTACCAATGGATATGGTATAATCATCAGCAGTTTCAGGACCAGCTGCTTCAGAGACAAACTTGGGTATACAGCCCAGGCTGCTGTTAAATTGCCATCTCTTTTCTGGCTAAAATGGGACAGAGATGATGATTGAAACACCTCTGACAACTTTCAGATGAGTGACTTTTCAGTTCTATGGCAACCCCAATCAGGTCTGGGTTATTAAGTTACCTTCTTTCTTAAGAGGAGGGGCATGAGCAACATCCTGGGCAATGGTAAAGGGGTCACTATCAAACTGTCCAAATCAACATCTTGGGCAGATTCAGGAATTCCAGTCTACAGGCCAGTCAATAGGTTTGCAAAGATTCAACCCTCTTTGTTACCTCTTTCCTCAGTCTGAAGATCAGTGCTTTATAAATGACAGCGGCTATTTTGTTCAGATACAAGGATTAGGAACATTTTCTTAATTGTAAGTATCATATGATACAAGAGTAGTTAGCAATGGCTTTCCATTTGAGATATAGTCAACTTTTGTGGGAACTAACTGAAGTTTTCATGGATTTCACAGTGTAGGGTAACCTCATGTCTTTATGGACACAGAATACCCCACTTGGCCTGCGGCCCTATTGCCTGGGGTTCTGTACAAACACAGCCACAATACAGTAGGATCCAATGCTGCTCTCAAAATTACCAGCATAAATCCAATTACTCCATTAAAATCAATGAAACTACAAGAAATATTTTAGACCAGTCTCAGAGAAACCAAATTTGGCTCATAAAGAAAAGCATTGTTTTTTTTCTTTTAAAAGACTGAGTAGCAGTAAAGATAAATCAGGCACATGACTATTAAAAAAGACTGAAAATCCTTTTTTGTTTGTTTTGAAGAGAGGGTGTTCTGTGAACTGCTTCTTAGGCCGTGTATACCACCTGAAGACATTAATGGCATATATAGGACAATAAGTAAATGCTTGTATTTTCCTTCACTTAATTTTGTCTCCATTATTAGTGAAATAGAAATCTGTTAACACAAACATCTACTCTTTACCAAGGATCTGATTCCGGAAGTCATTATTCAAACAAATCCCACTGCAGACAATGCAAGTTTTATCTGATGGTGGAAGGGATGAAATAAGATAAGGTTGTATATATTACTACTATTATTTTATTATTTAACAGTTTTACTTCAGAGCAACAGTTGAAAGAGAGATGAGATATTAAACCCATCCCTTTGTACAAACTCTCCCTCAGTAAAAGTGGCAACAGACTATCCAGGCATCATTTCTCTACAAGATAACCTTCAAAAATAACTGCCACACAACAATACAGCATGAACAAGTGTCAGCTGAAAGTGTTATAAAATTGCAAGTAGGACTGGTCCAAGAGCAGAATAAAAGTGACCAAAACAATGTATCCTCAAAGTCATAAAATTAATGGAATAACAGATTTCACTAATACAATTTGACAAGGTCGAGCTGCAAGGCTCGAGGACATTCTAATATCTTGAGGTCCTCTCCACTATAGGTGGGTCCTCTCCACTAAGAACTCCTTGCCCTTCCAGGCTACATTTCAGTCTCTGTTAGCCACAACGTGACTGCTGAGCATACCTGTTGCAGTGAGTTTTAGAGAAAGTGGTAGTTCTTGAAATAGTTAAGTCCTACAGTGACTCCTGATTTCCTAGTTTTAAGATAAACACTCTTGCTGTTACTGTAGTCCATCCTGCTTGTATAACTCTCTCTCTCACACACACACACACACACACACACACACACACACACACACACACACACACACGGAGAGAAAAAACATTTTGATTGGTGCAGGTCATCCCAAACATAAGATTAAGTCAGATATAACTTAAAAGATTTTTCCTTCTGTGGTAGAAAATTACATTTGATTCTGAAAAATAGATCACAGTTGTTAACTAAGATTGTTTTCACCAGAATTTGTTTATTTTCACTCTGTACCATCTGTTTCATACTTGCCATTGTAATTTTTAGTAAAATGCTTGTTTGGCTCCAGCTCCCATTTTAGAACAGAGGTGCATATAATCGTGTGTTAACTGTCTGAGCCTGCAGAAATTTCCACTGAGGTTAGTGTATACAACTGTTCCAGTTTTAAATGTCCATTGAATGAGTGAAGTTTAAACTTTGAAAACCAAATAAAGTTAAATTGGGTTTACAGATCCAGATGGAGCTGCATGTCAGGGAAGCATGCAAATGTGAGCTTGGGAAAAGAGGAATTTTCCTTGAAGGCAACACATTCATGAAATAATGTAAAACATTAGCGTAATTCTCTCTAGCACTTCATTACTTTGTTTTATCTTTCACAGAGCATGTGTTTGGTAGGTGTTGAGTATTTGGCCTCATAGAAACTAGCGGCAAGCTTAATGGTGGGCAGCATCAGCAAGTTTCAACTGGGCTTTCTTCTCTTGTGCTTTTGTGTTCTGGGTTTCAGTGAGGCTCCGACTAAAGTCAATGGAAAAAAAATCCATTGATTTCAATGGAAACGGGAATAGATCCCTGGTGAGGAGCTTGGAAGGATTCTTAGTTGAATTTCAAATCATTGCCCCTGCCACCCACCCACACACTTCCTTTGTTGATTGGTGTTTGACAGACTCAATTTCCACTCCCTACCCTGTATACACAATCATTTTGATCCCTTATAAGTTATTCCTCTTTCCCATCTGCCACACTTATCCATCTTCTAGCAGGCAGATCCTCTCCCTCATTACATGCTACAATTATCAGTGCTTTCCTTACTGTGTCTGGGGTAAAGTGGTGTCTCATTTAGAACAGGAGCAGCACTGATATTTAAGAGAAAGGTGTGGGATTAAGGATTGGCGTGGACTTGTTCCACAGTCACACTAGAGGAGAAGAGGAGTATCAGCCTCAGACCACACTTCACTTAACAGAGGTCTTGGAAGGCTATGCACTTATTTTTACTGACTTATGTAGTGCTCAAGCCTTTCTAGCAGAGGAAGAGCCTGGTTGCTTATGTAAGAAGCCAAGTATCAGAGGGGTAGCCATGTTAGTCTGGATCTGTAAAAGCAGCAAATAGTCCTGTGGCACCTTATAGACTGATGAAGTGGGTATTAACCCACAAAAGCTCATGCTCTAATACATAAGAAGCCAAATCGCTTTCCAGAAAAAAAATTATTATAAGACTCTTAGTACAAAGTGCAGGGGGATGAGAGGGTAGCAAGCCCAGTAAGAGTCACACTACTCTGGGGTAGAAGATCATACTGAGTAGAAAAAGAAAGTTACCCCACACTAACACTTGGAGACCAACAAGTGAAACCAAGCAGCTTGACCAGAAAATGGTCAACTGCTTGGAAGATTAGCATCTTTTCTGGTAGTGGGGAAGAAGCTGGATTCACACAGTGTGGAGAATACAGAAGCAGACACTTGGTGGTTTGGCGATGAGGATGGGGGCCAAAGAAGTTGTGAGCAGGGAGCGTTCTAGGGGGCCTGTAGGCATAAGAGCTTCAATTCCATGGGGAAATTTGGAAGGCCATGCAATAACTGACCTGAGGAAAGGTGACAGACTGACGAGAGATGCAAAGAGCAGTGCCTGTGACAAACTCCATCTTGATATTTTGTCCCTCCTTCCCCCAGGAAATCTTTCTGACTCTCCAGTATGTTAGATTATAGAGAAGATTGCAGAACCACGATTTTAAGTGTATGTTGTGCTATTTACAACTGCATGCTATTTACTAAACTACAGAACAGCATCACCAAAACCAAAAATAAAAAAAAATCCATTCAAATAAAAGAGATCATTCTGGAAACTGGGAAGGAGCAGAGCAAAATTCCTGCAGATCCACTATGGACCTCAATATGCAGCATAATGCTTTTTGATTTATGTGTATGATATATTTTGTAATTTGCTCAGGTTTATCCAAATCCCAAATCACTGGATTTTATCTGCACCTCATTTTGTTATCCAAGATTCGGGTAATACTTAATTACAAGATATTAAACCCTGTCAGTCTTCTAATATGGCTATTCACTTAAGGTACTGGGAAGGGAAAAAACTTATATATTTCCATATGTTTGTGGTATTTGGGCCTCAGAGACATATTTTTAAGAGTGCTTAGAAGCCTGAAGCTTCACATAAGCCCCTAGTGGGACTTTCAATACCTAGACACCTAACTTCTATTGATTTTACTGAAATTAATGGGAATTACGTGCATGCAGGATTTTCAAAAATCTCATAAGTCACTTATGTCCATTTTAGACACGTAAATACCTTTAAAATCTGACCCATACTGTTCTCATTCCATGCATTCTACATTGACAACTATGTATTTTAGCATCTCACACTGACTGTATAGCAACGGTTCTCAAACTGTCGGTTGGGACCCCAAAGTGGGTCATGAGCCCATTTTAATGGAGTTGCCACAGCCAGCATTAGACTTGCTGGGACCCAGGGCTGAAGCTGAAGCCCGAACTCTACTCCGGCCCCCCTCTCTCCCAAACCCTTGGTCTTTAGAAAATATTTATTTTATTCTGCAAATATAAGACAACTTCCTTTTCATCAGGCCGATGATTAACACTCCCTCCATGCCCCACATTTAGGAAAGACATGATCCTTTAGTTATTCTGCAAGTGGAACTCTAACTAATCATTATTTTCCATTAGTTCTGACAATGATGTGCTACGTGACTTCAGACAAATCACTTCACTTCATTGTGTCTCAGTTTGTCTTAATTAAAATACAGATAATAGTACTTACCTAATTTCATAAAGCACTTTCAGTTCTACAGATGGAATAGTGCTATCTAAGAATGAAGGATTGTTGTTTTACATTCACTGGAAATTTTGCACACTGTAAAAATGTGGAATCTGTCTGTCATTGATAAGGCTCTGAACCTGAAATTTTTCCATGCAGCCAAAACCTTCTGTCTGCATAGAATCTCATTAAAGTCAATGGGGCCCTACACAGGCAAAGGGGCCCATTTGTACAGATCAATTTGCAGGTTCAGGACCTAATAGATCCCTCCTGCTTTCAGTTGGTGTTTTGCTATGAGAACAGAATCTAATCCAATGACATTTGTTTCTGGTGAGAGAGAAAATTATATGAATTTTATGGGAGGACTTTGTATTAAAAAGGTATGATATAAACACCACATTAAAATGTTCTAAATAACTAAAAGAAATTATTCCCCACTCCTCACACCCTAACATTGATCTTAAAATACTGACCTGTCTATTGAATAAACATCTAAAAATGTTGTAGGATAATTATTTAAAGCTGGCAACAAATTTAATTTAGTATGGCTGCTATTGTATGATACATTATTGTGTAAAAATTCTTACTGATGTTTAATAAGTATGAAGGAAATCCTTTTAACGTTTGTATAATTTAGTCAAAATTGCATAAGCAATACGTTCACATTAGATGCCATATTTATTACATTGAATTTATGATTAATATTAATACATTAACATTTTAAAAGGTAGCCCATGGCAAGTCAATTTCACAGCAATTAAATCTAAGACATTGTAATTGACATTTGATAAGTGTGTTAATTGATATCAAGCTTGCTATAGCTAACGTTAAATGTCAATTAAATGCATGTATTTCTTACAATTAGAATTTATTAATAAAGAATGTAATTACAAATATATTAGTTACGTCATTTTATGTTAACTATGTGACAACTAGATTTAATCTCTAATAATTTGTTTAATCCTTAATCCTTTCAAACAATCCCAGATATTTAATGATCCACATAAGAATGGCCCTACTGGGTCAGACCAAAGGTCCATCTAGCCCAGTATCCTGTCTTCTGACCGTGGCCAGTGCCAGGTGCCCCAGAGGGAATGAACAGAACAGGTAATCATCAAGTGATCTATCCCACCTCTCATTCTCAGCTTCTGGCAAACAGAGGGTAGGGACACCATTCCTACCCATCCTATTATTAGAGCAGAAATTTCTTTTCATAGAGATTCTATGGTACAGTTTGATTCATTACGATTTTTACTTCATTTGATTCTACTCTTTCACATATAATGTCATTCCCTCACCAGCACGACCTGTTCTGTCCTTCAAATATTTAGTACCCCGGTATTAATGTATCCCATTGATTATCTTCATTCCATTAAGTTTCTATGATGCCTATTACATCAATATCCTCATTTAATATGAGGCACTCTAGTTCACCCATTTTATTTAGATTTCTAGCATTGGTATGTAAGCACTTTAAAAATGTGTCTCCTTTTAGCTGTCTGCCATTACACAATGTAATTGACTGTTTCTAATCAGACCCTACCTGTATTTTGTCATTTTACATCCTCTCATCCTCACGAAGACATAGAGATTCTCTATTAATAGATCCCTAAGGGATGTCCAAACCACATGCTCCTCCGCACATGTCGGCTTTCCAACAGTCCTTGGTTTAAAAACTGCTCTACAACCTTTTTAATGTTAAGTGCCAGCAATCTAGTTCCATATTGGTTTAGGTGGAGCTCATCTTTCCTGTATAGGCTCCATCCTTTTTGAAAAGTTTCCCCAGTTCCTAATAAATCTAAACGCCTCCTCCCTACGCTATCGTCTCCTCCACGCATTGAGACTCTGCAGTTCTGCCTAACTTAGTGGCCCTGTGTGTGGAACTGGGAGCATTTCAGACAATGCTATCATGGAGATCCTGGACTTCAATCTCTTACCTAGCAGCCTACATTTGGGCCCCAGGACCTCTTTCCTATCCTTCCCTATGTCACTGGTACCTACTGGTACCACGATCACCAGCTCCTCCCCAGAACTACACATACATCTATCTAGATGTCTCAAGAGATCCGCAGCCTTTGCACCAGGCAGGCAAGTCACCATGCGGTTCTCCCAGTCATTGCAAACCCAGTTATCTATGTTTCTAATAATTGAATTTCCCATTACTAATACCTGTCTCTTTCTAATCTCTGGAATTCCCTCCCCCAGAGAGGTATCCTCAGTGCGAGAGCATACCACATCATCATCTGGAAGGAGGGTCCCAATTATGGGATTGTTTCCCTCTGCTCCAGTTAGATGGTTTCCTTTCCTGGGACTTTCATCCTCCTGAACAGCACAGATGCTGTCAGACTAGGGTTGGGACCATTCTACTGTATCCAGGAAAGTCTCATCTATGTACCTCTCTGTCTCTCTCAGCCCCTCCAGTTCAGCCACTCTGGTCTCCAAAACCCATACATGGTCTCTAAGGGCCTGGAGCACCTTGCACTGAATGCACACATATACCACCTGCCCATTGGGCAGGTCATCATACATGATACATAGGGAGCAATAAACTGGGTGGCCCCCACTCTGTTGCTGGACTTCTGACTGCATTATTTTTTACTCCTGCAGCTGGTTCTTTTGTTGTTGTGCTTATATCAAGGGGGTGTTTTTGGCTTTTAAGTTTAAACAATGCTGAGTTCTAGTCCCTGCTCACATTCCCCCTGGAGAACTCCCTTGCAAAACTCTCCTGTTCCCTAGCTCCTTTGATTGCTTAGAAGCAGTTTTTTTTTAAAGCTCTGGTCTCTCTGGTAAAGGGTTGATAGGAGTTAAAAGGCTTAGGAATCATAGCCTTGTTAAGAAGCTCTCAGCCTTGCCTAGCAGGCCACTAGGCTCAGCACACATACGGTCAGAACATGGTCCCCCAAACAAACAAACAGAGCACATGGTATATTTCAGCACAGTTGTTGTACCAATTATATTAGACCAGTAAAAAAAAAACCAGCAGGATCTTTTTAAAGGGAACAAGACAAAGATGCCACATTTATTATGATAACAATTTATGACTAATAACTAATATCTTAATTCTTATACACACACATTATACCTAATACCTATACACACACATACACACACACATTCATCAGGTGTTCTGCAGCTGCTGCATAGTTACCAGTCCTGAAGATAGCTTAAGTTCATGGCTTGATTTTGCAGCTTGGGTTCGTAGCTTGTGGCAGCTAACTGGCCAGGAAAGCTGGGCACAAGGCTGAGCTGGATCTCTGTTGGGCAGGCACCGATGTTCTTCCATGTTGGCAGCAGAATGTTACCCAGAGTCTCTCATCTCACCCTTCTTTTTTATAGGCTTTTAGTTTGGATTCAAAGTCTATAGGTCTTGCTGTGTCACGCTGCCTCTGGGTTTAGATTGATCACCCATCAATTGCAGGCGTGACTTTCAGCCTTGGACCTGGCTTTGATCTTCCTTCTGTTGTTCTGTTGTCCTTTTCTTTTTAGGGTGGATGCTTCTTACTTTGTTTAGGGCTGTTGTCTAGGTCTTCAGCCCTTGGTATTTGAACTTTATCTCATCAGGACGGGCTGGGGCTGGAGGTTGATTCCATCATTCATACATACCTCATTCACACATCTAAACTAAACTAATAAGATTACAGCAGGGTTTGCAAAAATGAAGGTTGGAGGAAGCTTTTACAAAATGGAGTGAGTGTTTTAAAATGGGGTTAGAATTACAATATGGAACAGAAGTTACAGTATAGGCAAGTGTAGTGAATGGTGAACAGAAGTTACATTAATAAAGTGAACAATTGAAAACAATTTCATTTATCAGTTCTACACAGTGAACTTTGGAAATCTTCAACTGCAAGACACATTTAACACTAATGTTACCATATGAATAACAACTCTACCAACTAGGTTGGTACAAGTTGTGATATCTCTAGATAAATGAAATATTTGTTTAAAACAAACACAAGACATAAAAATTCCATAAACTGCAAATCAATATTGATAAGTACTAAACTAAATCTTTACCACTAATATCAGCTATTATACATTACAATTAACCTACAAGTTAAAAAGGTAGGGGGATGTAAAAGTGCTGTACTTTTTAAATGCAGCACACATTATAAGGAACTCTCACAGACATCACGTTAGCTAGCTTATACTTTCCACATCAAAAGCTTTAGAAAGAGATTTATTTGTTGCATCATAATCTGCCCTGTATTGTTACAGATATTGTCCGAGGCTTGAAAACAAAGACAAAAGTATTTGTATGCTAAAGACAACTTCTAACACTCTTCTTGACTCTTAACACCACTTAATTTTGGAGGCATTCAGAATCTGAACCCAGATCTGGATCTGTATTTGGGCAGCAGGGTTCATTATTATGTACAATATGCAGGCATCCAAAATGTGCTGGGTGCTGTACAGATGTGTTCAAAATACAAAAGAAGGTTGATTAATCTAGAGAAGAGACTGAAGTTCAAATTCTGTTCTCAGAAAATCACTATTGATTTATGTTAAATTAAAAGCCTCAGGAAAAACTCTCACTCTTGGGTGCACTAGAGTAACAAGTCTATTGGGGTTTAAAATATAATCCAACAAACAAGTGAGAAAAATCTCCAGTCATTCATATTTGTGAATTTTTAAAAGTGCAATATGGCAAATTGCATGTTGTTTAGCAGGAGCTACAGATAATGCAAAGAAAATCTTTTTATACGTTACTGTAAAGTGGATATTTTTAAGATCTGGATGTAAATATCACAAATTCTATGGCTGGTTAGTAATTAAAAATATATTTAGAAAGCATTTTTTTCTTGATTAAGAAAAAAAGGAATCATCTCCTCCTATTAGGCTGAGTGGTGTATCATTTGTTTTAAACAGATGTGAATTCCTTTACAATTCACTTGTGTTTTATCCCAAGCTTTATTCCTTTTTAAATTCATAGTGATAAAAAGTGAGATTAATTTGAAATAAATTCAGTCATTTTTAGCCTTAAGAATAATTTACTTGAGTTTAATAAAGCTGTTCAAAATACATGTAACGTTTAAAGAATTCAGATACATTTTCCAAGTGCTCATCTTATGAGATTTGCAAAATTAACTTTGCAATTACTATATGCCACAAAACACGGAGCTGATAGGCTTTTTTCCAATTGAATGACATTCATTTCTGATACTGAACATTAGGAATCTTGTCTAAAATAATTTTAACTCCAACAAGGGTAGTTACTGTAAAACAGGCTGATTTGATAACTAAGTACGTCAAAAAAAAATCAGAAAAGCACACTGTACTTTGCATGAAAACTAACTGTTTCAGTATCTACAGTTTCTGAGCAGTAAATATTTAGGAACTAATCTTGTAGTCCACACACAGTCTGACATCATGTTTTAGTGTAAATGGACTGCAGGGGCAGGTCTTTATCCACACTGTTTTGTTCGAAAATGGATTTCTCTAAAAATGTGCTACTTTATTTCCTACCTTCTGCTCCTTCTCCTCTCTCTCTCTTTTTTAAAGATTCACCCTTATCTCTGCAATAGTAGTTCCATTTAGGGAGTTACAAGTAAAATTCTGATTCTTTGACATGCACTGCATTATATAAACCATCTTGATCTTCTATGAAACTAAAAACAGAACATAAAATCAACTTTAAATCCACATAAGTACTGTAGCTGTTTTGACCAAAGGCTCTGCCACTTTCCACCTTTATTATTAATAGCCTTAATTAATTCCTTAAACACACACAGGAACAATACACTGACATTATTTAAAAAAATATGTAACATTTTGCACCTACAACTGTTCAAATGGTATTCAATACATCTAAACTACATTGTCTAAATTAAGACTGAATCTTACCTATCCCTAGTCCCTCACCCCCTGTGGTCAACTTGAGAAGGGGAACCTCTGCTCAAAAATAGGCACAATAATAAAATATATAATAGTAATAACAATAATAATTAATAATAGACATAATATACATAGGCTCCAGAATTCAAACACCTCAATCTGAATGGGGACTAGAGGGGTGGAATTTGAACCCAAGTTTGCAACTGAAATTTTGCCCTCTCTTAAAGCTAGCAGAAAAAGCATACTTCCTCCAATGGTTTTGGAAGCTGAAGCTAGACAAATTCAGAGGAGAAATAAGATTTTTTAAACAGCAAAGGTGAGATTCACAAAAGGATTTAGGTATCTAACTGCCACTTTAGACACCTAAAACACACAATCAGGCCCCACTGGAATACAAAAACCCTCCACTTAGTTTCTCCTGACTCTGTAGACACCAAAAATAGGCACCGAGGAAACTTCTACTGCAAAAATTTAGGTGCCAAGCTATGTTTCTTCCTGTAAGCACATGTACTGCTTTCCCATACCAGGTATCTGAATGCCTAAGCCCCAGATTGATGCACAAACTGGGAGAAGATAGGCAGTCCACCACCTAACTCACTTGTGGGTCCCAATCTATAAGCGGTCTCAGACCTCGCCTACAATCTCTGGATCTTCGGACAGAGCACATACAAAATAGGCTGGGAGCGGGGGGTAGGGTTGCCAATTGTCTAATTGCACAAACCCAAACACTCTTTCCTGAGTCCACACCCCTGCCCTGCCCCTTCTCCAAGGCCCCACCCCCCACTTACTTTCACCAGGCTAGGGCAGGGTGTTGGGGTGAGGGGCAGCGCTTACCTCAGACAGCTCCTGAAAGCGACTGGCAGATCCCTCTGGCAGCGGCTCCTAGACAGGGGGTCAGGGGATCTCTGCATACCACTGTCCCTGCAGCTCCCATTCACCACAGTTCCAGTCCAATGGGAGCTGCGGAGTCAGCACTCAGGGAACTAGACCTGCTTGACCAGTTCTGCCTAACTGGGGCTAAGTGAGTCTGAACTCGCTTTAACATCATATGTGGGGATTTCATACGTTTACACATAACTTTGCTACATACATGTCACCATATTATTGACCAGTGAGTTATTAGTTTTCAAATGATACCTAACAAGGGATATTTTGTACAAAGATTATTACAGTAATAAGTAGGATGTGCATACATGAGCACATGCTGTCACACCCACTGCTTCAGTTTTAGATAGCAGGCATGATGACTGAGACTCTCATAACTAATTTGCCAGTTCTTTGGAAAACTTCTCCTTGATGTTGAGTACTAAAAAGATTTATTGTAGGCTTTTCATATTATTTGCTCCTATAAGCAGAAATCTTGGGGAAAGACAAAGCAGGCTAACATATGCCTCTGAATGCATATGAGATAATGAGCTGGAAATAAAACAAAGTCAATTTATGGGATTATAATTATGTTTTCTATATCAGCTCCTGGAAAGTTATACTAT
Organism: Gopherus flavomarginatus; assembly: GCF_025201925.1. NCBI lineage: Eukaryota > Metazoa > Chordata > Testudines > Testudinidae > Gopherus > Gopherus flavomarginatus. The sequence goes on from NC_066619.1 coordinate 191,791,647, forward strand.
AACTTAGTATTATATTAAATTTTACCTGATTGTTTTTTAAAAGTCAACTGATAGCACAGGTATCACAATAAGAGACAGAAAGGGAGAAATTTAATTAAGAACTATGCCATGGATATTCTCCTTTTAGCTCTTTTCCCTGTAAGTAGCTCCCTCCCACACAGGAGCACAATAGAAGCATTAAAAGCTTCCCAAGATTTTGACCAGGAAATTCATCAGTCTTTTAGGGGAACTATGCCATATAGAATGGCTATGTTCCAGTTTCCCTCCTCCCTCTCTTCCAAAATTAAGATGCCTCCAAACACTCAACTTCATGGATTTTGTGAGTTTTCAGAATAGAGTAAGAAAACTTCATAGTCATCACTCTCTGCTGTTGCTGATTTTGGAACACTATTGATCTCTCTTTTTTTTTTTTTAGTTTCATTTTGCTTTCCTCCCCTGCTAGTGAAGAAGAGACCACGGCTTGAGTACTGCACTAATAACCAAATGCACAACTGCAGATATATAGCAGTAATGCCACCTATTACAGTATAATACCCATTGAGTACAGTGGACAGAGGTTATTGAACAATGTTTGTCAAAGAGCAAAGTAAAAAATCTTAACTTTTTTTTTCTCTTTTTTTTTTTTGGGGGGGGGGGGTTTGCAAAACATTCATGAACCACTCCCAATATCTGCATTGTTTAAATTATTCAGGAATGTCACAAACAAAAAGTGGTGCCTGTGAAATACAAAATATCTCATGTCAGAATTTAAGCTTCCTGACTGGTCTTCCTAGTAATCTGGAGGATAGAATTTACTATCAAATAAGTGCATATGTGTGTAACAAAATCTCGCAGATCAGATTCAAAACTTCATAAATGTACAACAATCAAAGGTCTCAAATATAGAAAACCAAACAACTTCCATACTTTTTTTTTATTTTATTTTTCCTCCTGGTAGATTACCAGATCTAATAGTAAATGAAGATGAGTATGAGTCAACAATGTGAAAGTTGCACAACTGACTAGTGCTGTATTAATTGGATTATTTCACATGAAAAAGCAAGGTAATTATTCTGCTCTGTTTGAGGATTCAATATCACATTAGGGGCTACATTTAACTTTGGGCACCATCTTGTTTTAAAAGAGATGCAGATGAATTGGCAAGAGTTGAGAGAATAGTGACAAAATACAAAGTTAATAAGATCTACAGCACTAGAAGGTGAAGAGAAAAAGTCTGTAAATAACTGGCTTCAGCCGTCTATAAAAGATGAAACATAACTTGCAGAAAATCTCTAACTCCAATGCTGCTCTGCAGCTTACTGTTGGATAAGAAAAATAATAGAATATCTGGGCTTGAAAAGTGCCATGATAAATCTGAAAAGTGAAAATTTTATTTCAGTGGACTTTATGGCTGTAAATTGGGTTACACAAACTGGGTCTGATACAACAAAAATCAATGAAAACTTTTACTCAAACTCAAACTGAAATTTTCTGAGATTCTGAAAAATGTGATTTTTTTTTTTAAGATGATGGGTCTGGACCCATTCAAACGCCTGCATCTTTTAGGGTATTCAAATATCTGTGCCTGAAATTTTTCATTTTGGCTCCATCACTACAATTTTTATGTTTAATTTTTTACCGGGTCACTGTGCTTCCTGGTTTTGCCCTAGAAGGATAAATACTGGAATACAGTGAGAAGTGGTTTCTCATGATATTTAGAGATTTTGTGAGACAACTTTTTATTGAGAGATGTATTGTTCAGCTTGATTTCTAGAACCAATAACCTAATAATCATCTGACCATTTCGATGCATATCTGAATCAAGCTAAATGTCAGCATCCTTGGAGTTTTAACCATTACTAGATATAAGATAGGCAGAGATGATAGAAAAGCAAATTAAAAGGTGAAAACTCAGGATATTTCTTAAAAGAATGGAATCATTAAGATCATACAGCTATTAGAAAATGGGATTTCACTGAACTCTGGAGACTAAATTTGAACCATAACTATGGGGTATGAGGAGGCAAAGTCTCCCATATTCTGAGAAGAAATATTGATTGTATGAAGGCTATCTAGATGAAGAGAGACTCAAAAGGCTACCTAGATGAAAGAGCCCTCTCTTTATTCTTCAGAAATTTTGGATATAATGCTTCCTAAAATAAAGATTAAAAATATTTGGTATGAATTCTCAAGCACCTTTATTTTCTAGGCAGAACCCACTGGATCACCAAAATTCTGAACGTTTTTTAAAAAAAAAAAACTTCTCACACTCCAGCATACCACCCATGCAACAGGGTAAAATTTGGACTGTATTCTTCAGCACTACAACAAAATGAACGTTTATGCAGGTTGCAGTGATACCCTCTGGGAAATCATGCTAAAAGACTGTTGAGTTTTCCCAGCTTTTGAGTTAATCCTCTGAGGGTTAAGATTTTTGGACATTTCTTTGCCAGACAGTTAGTATTTTTTTCTTTAAGGCCTGCTTTTGTTCTTGGCCATGCAAGGTATTTCTCTCCCCCACCTTCATTCTTGTTTGAATTGATTTGTCATTGATTTGCCAGTAGTTAAATTTTTCAGTGTAGATTTCTATGGGCATTAGCACATTGAAAATATTTCCTAATGACATCAACTATTCATCGTGGAAAGCACCTTAGTGAAAATCTCTTCTATTCATGTCAATATATGAGAGATCTAGTTAACTAACATTCGTGCACCTCATAATTAAGGGTAACAGAATCTTGGAATTTTAATTTCTTTTTCCCTCCCTTTTCAGTAAGTTCATTGGACATTTTCTATCTCTTTTTTTTTAAAAGTTACTTATCAAAACCCCTTTTCACCTTAGTGGGGCTTTTCAGTGCCATAGCTGTGAAAAGATTGAGATTCTCCAATTTAGTAAGTTATATTTTATTAGATAGGGCCAGAACTCTTAATATTGAAAATGAATATCTATATCCATGCTACCCAAGACATTTATTTTCAGTATCATACTGTATATTTTAAATATGGAGTGAGACTAGATTGCTTTAATAAAATTTAAATTTTATGTGAATATAATGTTTGCGAAAAGGTGCCAGATTGACAACCATTAAAACTGAAGTGTTTTATTTACTACAGAATAAACAGCATTTTCACTGGCAATACAAGACTTACTCTTGCTACTACTATAATTTAAAAAAAAATGTAAAGCATACTGTGTAGGTGTAATTCGTACAGCTTTTTTACTCTCTAGTTGATCTCCAGTTGATCTCAAGTGAATCATGACCATACACACACACAAAAAGTCATTTTAGCGTGTTCATTCTTCCATTGTTTTAGGCTCACACAGTACTTCAGCTTATCTTGACTGGGGTCAGACATGCTTTTGTTGAATAGCTCACTCCTGTTTGCAGAGTATCAATTCATCCTTGATGCAGGCAATGACTTCCAGCAGGGCTGTAGATTGCTCTCTGCTGTAAGTCCTCTCCTCCCATTGCAGTCAACCTTAAGTCAGTTGGAAAATTCCAAACAGTTCTCAAAAAAAGAAAATGTCAAATGAGATGTTTTGACTCTGGAGCTGAACCTGCCTGGTGTTAAATAGGGCGTAAGTGAATGAGTAAGGGAATCATGCTTCAGAGTTGGATTAGCAGGTGCAGAAAGTCATGTTGCATCCTGCATAGGCTTACTTACCATGACCTCAATTCAGGAAGGCAGACCTATTTGAGATAGATCTTAAGCATGTGCTAACTTTAAGTATGTGCCAGAGTGCTGTCCTGAATAGGAATGGTCTTACACACATGCTGAAGTGATTTCCTGAACTGGAAAATAGTTCTCAGGTCCCTTTTGCATCCTACACTTCCCTTGCTTCTATGAAAACAACATGAAAATGGAGAATATTTGTTGAAGATAACAGCTGTAACTCAGAGGAAATTGACTTACACTACATCTTGCAATGCATAAATAGGTGAACACTAGTAATCTTTTCCAAAAATAGCAACAATAATAGTATGCTACTTCTGCAATTGTGCAATTTTGAGGCCTACCCTCACCACTACAATCAATAGGCCCAGCTGTGGTGAACTGCACACATGAGCAGCTATCTGCATTCCCAGTTCACTTTCACCTCATTTCAGATGCCTTTGTGAATTACACATGATTTATTTCAATCATATTTTTAACAACTGAGTTGTGTTCTGTTGATATCTGGAGAATGAGTCAGTAATACATTTGAAGCCAAACTGAGATCTGGGGCTGACAATTGCTTCTAGACTTACCACATGCAAGCACCACCTCTGCTCATTAACCTGCTTAGAGACATCCCATAGCCAGATACACACACACACACACACACAAGTATCTTGCTTGTTTGCTATATTTGGGACTAGGACCAGGAATTACTCATCTCAAACATTTTTCAAAGCATAGGAGATGGTCCTCATATTTTCTTCTTTTGTATGACAACTTGGTAGGAGGAAATGGAGGGGCATGGTTCTTGAAGCAATCTGGATGGAGGGAGGAACACAGGAACTTAGAGGGAGAAGGAGGAACCAATAACCCAGTTTGTGCATGTAGTTTTACATCTAATTGCAATTGTAGCATCTTTATATACAACACTAATATAATTTTAGAAACATAGAGACTTCTCATGTCATTTCCAGCAGGTAGTAGATGAAACAGATATCATTTCTCTTTGCCCTTAGGGCTGTATATGCTGGTCTATGCTAGAGATTTCAGCTACAATTTTAACAAAACATAGGTATCTAAAATATGTACTCCTGCTCATAACACAAGAACTAGAGATCACCAAATGAAATGACGAGGCAGCAGATTTAAAACAAACAAAAGGCAGTATTTTTTCACACAACACAGTCAATCTGTGGAACTCCTTGCCAGTGGATGTTGTGAGGGTTAAGGCTATAACAGGGTTCAAAAAAGAACGTGATAAGTTCATGGAGGATAGATTCATCAATGACTATTAGTCAGGATGGACAGGGATGGTGTCCCTTGCCTCTGTTTGCCAGAAGCTGGGAATGGGCAACAAGGGATGGATCACTTGATGATTACTTGTTTTGTTCATTCCCTCTGAGGCACCTGGCATTGGCCACTGTCAGAAAACAGGATACTGGGCTAGATGGACATTTGGTCTGAGCCAATATGGCAGTTCTTATGTTATGTAAAAAGACGGTACTCACCTTTGTAACTGTTGTTCTTCGAGATGTGTTGCTCATATCCATTCCAGTTAGGTGTGTGTGCCGCGCATGCATGTTCGTCAGAAGATTTTTACCCTAGCAACTCCGGTGGGTCGGCAGGTCGCCCCCTGGAGTGGCGCCGCTATGGCGCCTCATATATACCCCTGCCGGCCCGTCCGCTCCTCAGTTCCTTCTTGCCAGCTACTCCGACAGTGGGGAAGGAGGGCGGGTGTGGAATGGATATGAGTAACATCTCGAAGAACAATAGTTACAAAGGAGAGTAACCGTCTTTTCTTCTTCGAATGATTGCTCATATCCATTCCAGTTAGGTGATTCCCAAGCCTTACCTAGGCAGTGGCGTCAGAGAGAGATGTCGCAGAGTGCAACACAGTGGAGCCGAAGGCTGCGTCATCCCTAGATTGCTGAACCAGGGTGTAGTGGGAAGCGAAGGTATGGACAGAAGACCACGTTGCTGCTTGGCAGATTTCTTGAATGGGCACGTGAGCAAGAAAAGCAGCCATGAGGCTTGAGCCCTGGTGGAGTGCGCAGTCACGTGGCCCGGGGGGGCATGTGCCAAGTCATAACAGGCGCGGATGCAGGACGTTACCCACGAGGAAATCCTCTGCGAGGAGACGGGTAACCCCTTGACACATTCAGCCACTGCAACAAAGAGTTGGGGAGTTTTGCGGAATGGCTTAGTTCGCTCTATGTAAAAGGCAAGCGCCCTACGGACGTCCAGTGAGTGTAGCTGCTGCTCCCTGCGAGTCGAATGGGGTTTTGGGAAGAAGACAGGTAGGAAGATCTCCTGGTTAACATGGAAAACCGATACCACCTTGGGGAGAAAGGCTGGGTGCGGTCTCAGCTGCACCTTGTCCCTGTGGAACACAGTATACGGGTGATCTACCTTGAGGGCCCGAAGCTCCGAGACCCGTCTCGCGGATGTGATAGCCACCAGGAAAGCGGTTTTCCATGAGAGGTAGAGAAGGGAGCAAGTCGCTAATGGTTCAAAAGGAGGGGACATGAGCTGGGTCGGAACCAGGTTAAGGTCCCAGGTAGGGGCAGGGCGGCGAACCTGAGGGTAGAGACGCTCCAAGCCCTTAAGGAATCTAGTCACCATAGGGTGAGAGAACAGCGAGCGGCCATCCCCCCCGGATGAAAGGTGGAGATGGCCGCCAGGTGAATCTGGAGAGATGATATCGCTAGGCCCTGTTGCTTGAGGGACCAGATGTAGTCTAAGATATTAGCAATGGAGACTTCGGTGGGAAGGAAGTTCCGTTCTGTGCACCAGCAGGTGAAATGCTTCCATTTGGCCGAATACGTTGCTCTAGTGGAAGGCTTCCTGCTGCCCAGGAGCACCTGCCGCACTGGGGTAGAGCAACGGAGCTCAGACCGGGTCAGCCACTCAGGAGCCACACCGTGAGGTGGAGCGATTGAAGGTCCGGGTGACGGAGCTTGCCATGGTCCTGAGTGATCAGGTCCACATGAAGGGGCAGAGGGACAGGTCGGCTATGGAAAGGTCCAGCAGCATGGAGTACCAATGCTGCCGGGGCCACGCTGGAGCTATCATGATCAAGCAGGCCTTGTCCCTGCGCATCTTCTATAGACCTTGTGGACGAGCAGAAACAGTGGAAAGGCATAGAGCAGGTGCGTCGTCCACGGAACAAGGAAGGCGTCCGCCACCGAACCCGGTGAGAGGCCTTGAAAGGAGCAGAACATCTGGCATTTCCTGTTCCCGCAGGATGCGAAGAGGTCCATTCAGGGAAACCCCCACCTCCGGAAGAGCGAAAGAGCAACGTCCAGGCGAAGGGACCATTCGTGGGAAAGGAAGGACCTGCTGAGATGATCCGCCGGCATGTTCCGAATCCCCAGGAGAAAGGACGCGATGAGGTGAATAGAATGGGCTATACAGAATTCCCAGAGCCGTAAGGTCTCTTGACACATGGGAGAGGATCTCGTGCCACCCTGCTTGTTTATATAATACATGGTCGTCGTGTTGTCGGTGAATACCGAGACACAGCGGCCCTGCAAATGCTGATGGAACACCTGACAAGCAAGGCGGACCGCTCTCAACTCCCGGACATTGATGTGGAGGGCTAGCTCACGAGGTGACCACAGGCCTTGGGTTTGCAGGAGCCTGAGGTGAGCCCCCCAACCCAGGGAGGAGGCATCTGTTGTCAGGGACACCGAGGGTTGAGGCGGATGGAACGGGAGCCCCGCATACACCACGGAAGGGTCCAGCCACCACTGGAGGGAGTCTAAGACGTCCTAGGGACTTCTGACAACCATGTCGATAGAATCTCTGGCCGGATGGTATTGTGCGTTGAGCCAGGACTGGAGGGGTCTTAGGCGGAGTCTTGCATAGTTCGTTACGAACGTGCAGGCCGCCATGTGGCCCAGGAGGGTAAGGCAGGTGCACACCGAGGTCAGGGGTGCTGCTTGCAGTCTCCGTATGATGGCTGCCATAGTTTGGAACCTCGACAGAGGCAGAGAGGCTTTGGCAAGAGTGGAGTCCAGGGTGGCACCGATAAACTCTATCCTCTGCGTGGGGATTAGTGTCAATTTCTCCACATTGATCATTAGACCTAGGCTTAAGAAAAGGTTCTTGACAATGCGGACTTGACTGAGGACTTGCGTCTCGGAAGTCCCCTGGATAAGCCAGTCGTCTAGGTATGGGAATACGTGTATATGACTGCGGCGAAGGTGGGCGACGACTACAGCCATACACTTGGTGAACACTCTTGGGGCTGTAGATAGGCCGAACGGGAAGACCGCGAATTGGAAATGTTGCCAGTTGACCACAAACCGGAGGAACCTCCTGTGGGGTGGGAAGATGGCTATATGGAAGTAGGCATCTTGCATGTCGAGGCAGTCTCCAGGATCCAGGGATGGGATAATGGTCCCCAGAGATGCCATACAGAACTTCAACTTTACTAGGTATCTGTTGAGTTCCCTCAGATCGAGAATAGGTCTGAGACCTCCCTTCGCCTTGGGGATTAGAAAGTAGCGGGAATAAAAACCCTTGCCCCACTCGAGCTCGGGAACCTCCTCTATGACTCCTTTGGCGAGAAGTGCTCGCACCTCCTGTAGGAGGAGTTGCTTGTGAGAGGGGTCCCTGAAGAGGGACGAAGGAGGGAGGTGGGAGGGAGGATTTGAAACAAATTGCAGGTGGTATCCAAGTTCCAACATGCGTAAGACCCAGCAGTCTGATGTTAGCTGGAACCACGCAGGGAGGAAAAGGGAAAGACGGTTGGAAAAAGGAGGGGATGGATCCATCAACGAAACTGGTACTACGCCCTCGGGCGCACCTTCAAAAGGAAGGTTTCGGCCCGGAAGAAGGCTTGGAGGGGTTCTGGTTCTGGCCTCCTTGGTTGCCGGATTGTCTGCGGCGACCATTCCTGCCTCGTCGTCTGGCAAAGTCTTGCCTCTGCCAGGGCTGGGGGTAAGGCCGATGTTCTTGCTGTGGCCGGAAGGGTCTGCGCTGGGTTACGGGTGTATGCATCCCTAAGGAGCGAATAATGACCCTATTGTCTTTTAGGCTTTGCAGCCTAGGGTCAGTTTTGTCGGAAAACAGGCCTTGGCCTTCAAATGGGAGGTCTTGAATGGTATACTGGAGTTCCGGGGGGAGGCCGGAGACCTGCAACCACGAGATACGGCGCATAGTAATGCCAGATGCCAGAGTATGTGCAGCTGAGTCTGCGGCATCTAGGGAAGCCTGCAGGGAAGTTCTCGCGACCTTTTTGCCCTCGTCGAGGATCGCGGAGAACTCCTGACGCGCTTCTTGAGGGAGCAGCTCCTTAAATTTGTCCGCTGCAGCCCAGGTTTTATAGCTGTAGCGGCTAAGGAGGGCCTGCTGATTGGAGACGCAGAGCTGGAGGGCCCCCACAGAGTAGACCTTTCGGCCGAGTAAGTCCATGAGTCTCGCCTCCTTGGATTTTGGGGCCGGGGCCTGCTGACCATGTCGCTCCCTCTCGTTCACAGATTGGACGACAAGGGAACAAGGAGGAAGGTGGACATACAAGTATTCATACCCCTTTGAGAGGACCATGTATTTACGTTCCACCCCTCGCGCAGCGGGGGGAACAGAAGCCGGAGACTGCCAGATGGTAGTGGCGTTAGCTTGAATGGTTTTAATAAACGGAAGGTCAGCCCTAGTGGGGGCATCCGCTGACAATATGTCCACCACTGGATCTTGTATCTCCAAGACTTCCTCGGCCTGCAGGTTCATGTTCTGTGCAACATGCCTGAGGAGGTCCTGGTGCGCCCTAAGGTCAAGTGGAGGGGGGCTGGTAGATGATGTTCCAGCCACAGCCTCGTCCGGGGAGGATGAAGAGGAGAGACCTGGGAGGAGTGGGTCTGCGGAGGGCTCTGCCTGAAGAACTGCATCCGACTCCGCAGGGGGTTTGGGGTCCTGAGGCTGGGACAACCTTTCCTCCATGGGAGGGGGAGGAGGATGGGAAATCGTGGCCTCAGGAACCCTGTGCTCTGAGACATTGGAACGTGAGGGACCCGGCTGAAGGCCTTGGGCTTGATGGTACGCCCAAGGTGTCCACAACCCCCACTGCTGCGGTCCATGCTCTTGAGGCTGGGGTTCATGGAACAAGGTAGCAGGTACGTCTGTGTCCGGGGCATATAGGCTATCCGCCTGAGAGGACACAGACGGCTGGCGGGACGGCTGAGGGGAGCCGAACGAGGCTGGTATGGGTCCCTCGCCCCCGTTGGTGGAGACCTCCTCGGTGCCGGAGACCGGTACCGGGAATCATAACGGTGCCGAGATTGCGACCGGGACCTGCCGCCAGCTAGGTGCCGGGAGGTCGACCGGGAACGCCGAAGGCACAAGTGGCTGCGGGAGTCTCGGTGCCGATAGTGATGACTAGAACTGGAGCGGTGCCAAGAGAACCGGGAGGTGGATCTGCGCCTCGAGTACGACTGGTACCGCCGTGGTGAGCGGTGCCGGGACTGCGAGCGGCGCCTCGATCGAGATCTTCCATGGGACCTGGAGCAGTGTCAGGACCTAGGTGGAGATCAGTGCCAGTCCACCGACTCCAGGGACGGAGGTCTCATGGCTGCAGGCTTGCCTCTAGACTGAAGAACCCGCACCGGCAGTGCCGGGGGTTGAGGCAGAGCAGACTCTGTCATTGCAATAAGGTCCCTGGCCGAAGAGAATGTTTCTGGTGTAGAGGGGACCGTCAGCTTGACCACGGGTCTCACCAGGGAGCTCTCCAAGACCGGACTCGACGGACCTCTCGGGGCCGGAGTCAACGGTATCACTGGCATAGGGGCCGCGGCAAGAGTTGGTGCCGGGCGCTCCGCACGAGCCTGCTTCGCAGGAGTAGAGGAAGCCGATGTTATTCAGTCGGGACCCTGCACTGGGGAAGGCTGGTGCCGAGGCGTCTTTGCGGTGCCGGCGCGGTCCGGTGCCGGAGTGGTGTCGGCACTCGGTGCCGAGGAAGGAGGGTTAAAAGCTGCCTCCATTAGGAGAGTCTTTAAACGATGGTCTCTCTCCTTCTTGGTCTGCGGCTTGAAGGCCTTACAAATGCAGCGCTTCTCAGATATGTGCAATTCCCCCAGGCACTTTAGGCAGGCGTCGTGGGGATCGCTCGTGGGCATCGGCTTTTTACAGGCCGAGCACGGCTTGAATCCTGGCAAACCGGGCATGAGCCCGGGCACCGGGAAGGGCTAGAGCCCGAACCCGCTAAACTATACACAATAACTGATTGACAACTATGAACTAATAACTCTATACACTAGCAATAACTATGTACGTCGAGTGAACAAGTAGAAGCTAGGTACGTGGAGGACAGCTATGCCGCGCTCCACAGTTCCAACGACCGACACAGCGGTAAGAAGGAACTGAGGAGCGGACGGGCTGGCAGGGGTATATATCAGGCGCCACTCCAGGGGGCGACCTGCTGACCCACCGGAGTTGCTAGGGTAAAAATCTTCCGACGAACGTGCATGCACGGCACGCACACCTAACTGGAATGGATATGAGCAATCACTCGAAGAAGAATATACAGTTATATACATAGACAAGCAGCATCCTTGACCAAGATTTTTAAAAATGGATGCCTAAAATAGGGTCCTAGGATAAAAGTGATTTAGAGGCATAACTCCATTTCTAAAAGGCTCCTAAGTTCTTATTGAAAATATACATACATAATTACTCTGTGTGTGTGTGTGTGTGTGTGTGTGTACACACGCACATGCTATGTAAATTACATTTGTTTTCCTAGTAAAATATAATGACTTCTTAGTAAAATTGCCCCAATAGTTATCACTGAGAAAATGGTTTCTTAGCAAAATCTGAATATTTAATGATCATTCAATGATCTGCACATTTGTTCAAAGGTTAGAATTTCCATCAATAATGGAAATACTGCACTCTAAATTTATGGCCAAATTCTTCACTCCTTATTCAATCAACTCAAACGGCTCATTTACTTCAGTGGGCTTTTTGCCTCAGTAAGAAATGATTATGCACCAAGGCTCTAATAGTATAGTCTTGTTCAGTTCTACTTTGTGCCCAAAGAACTAGATACCTCCAAAAGCAGGTGGGCATATATAGTCAATGTTCTCATCCACAGTAGCACATTGAGGAGTACTAGGGTGACTAACAAGAATTAGACAGGCTCTCTAGTAGATGAGATGAGACTTCAAAGTGAATACTGTTGTGAGTAAAGCTGTTAAAAATGCCCTTTTGAAGGGACTGCTACAACAGATATTCACATAAAGTATTTAATTAGTAAGAGGAAGAATCCTAGGGGAATCAATATCACTGACCATTATGACAGGGAACTGCAGAAAGCAGGGTACCATTACCATGTATTACTATATGAAGTAGTAGTGTAATTTAACTAGAAAATTATATCGATAATTATAACTTCTAGCTTCCCCATATGCTCAATTTTTTCATTCTTTTGTAGAAATTAGTCATAGTTTATTTTTTTAAGCAGAAACCCCTTAGCAGAATAAAATTAAGTGAAAGTTTAATGATGGAATTGCATGTAATACTATTCAGAAGTTACATGGAGAAGCTTTAATACTCCATTAGGCAGACAAAACCTTTGAAGGAATATAGTAGATATGCATCTGCTGCCTGAGTCTGTTCTTATTATGAAAGTCTTGCTATTGGTTTCAATGGGAGCAAGATCAGGCCTTGGGTAAAGTGGCTGAATAGCATGAGTTATCCTCCTGAATCACTAAGAGTGGATATACAATAAAATAAAGCTGAATTATGAGAGACACTGTACAAGAAGAAAGAACCTATTTATTAAAAAGGGCAGATCCTGGCTGTGAAGCTGAACTGGGGGCAGTGTGTACACGATCAAGCTCAGTAGGAGCTCTCTGAATCATTATTTGAGGTAGACAGGATGTCCCTGGGATCACAACAGGAGCGCACCTGCTGGGACATGCTTTGAAATGGTGCAGCATGTGTGTCAGCTTTGCTGGCTGGGTCCCAGAGATGAGTGAGGCCAAAGCCCATTCTCCCTACTCTGGGAAATTAAAACCAGGGGATGTGCTAGGTTTTCGGTCTTTGTGCTCCTTAAGTGCAAGGGTTAGAATTGTATCCTGACCTTTACTTGAAGTATAGGACAGTGGGGGAGTGAGGGGGAGGGGTTGAAATTTAAAAAGAGCTAGGAAATAGGGGCTAAAATCCAGATACGTGTATTGTCTGGAATTAGCTCTCCTCCAGGCATCCCAGTGATTTCCACCATCCTTCCAATACATGGATCATAGTCCTTTGAAATATCCCATCCTTCAAGAGGACACTGGAGGGAAGGGAACAGTGCGATAACAGTAGGACAACTGGGTTTGCGGGTAGGAATTTTGGCATGGAGTTATTTTTCTATGATTTAACTAATGATCTTTTTACAACTCTCTCATTTTCATATCTCAGAAGGGTGAGACATAGTGCAGTGCCTGGACTGTCATGCAAGCCTCCAGTTAAATAAATATGTCGGGATCTTTGTGTCTTTGTGTATGCATTGTTGAATAACAACTGACTTTTGTGTTTTTTTCAGATTAATTGCTGTGAATCAAAAATAATGTTTTAAAACTCTTAAGGAAGTTGCATTTTGCACTAGACTATGTGTCCTTAATTGTTGCTCTGGAGTTGAAGTGAGGGTAGAACAGGTAGAATCAAGATTAGCTGAGTACCACATAAGGAAAGCGAATAGAAATAAATAATCAGTTTTGCTACAAAACAAGGCATATAAGAGTCTATTTCAGCAGCACGCGACACCACATAGGGGACATGAGTGAGGGTAGGACTGTGGCCATGAATCTATGCTGAAAGAGCAGTGTACACTGTGCACCATTAAAGGGTGCGGTGAATGGCTTAACAGGTTTCAGAGCTAGTGCTCTGAACTGCCAAAACTGTGACTCAATAATGCATATTGACCCAATGAGGGGGATACAATACTGATGAGGCACTCAGTCCTTGTCTACATAGGACTGTACACCAAAAAATCTCCCAACCTTGGTACCAAATAGCAGAGCTGAATTGTTGGTAGCAAGGTGGGAAATGTCATAGTAAAGCATTACACATGGACACAGACATGCTGCAAAAGTAAAAGTGCAATGATATTGACAATGCTTATGTGCCATTGCAAACAATTTTGTGTGTGTGAAAACAAGGTGTGTTACAAACATAAGGGTACTTCTGAGGTGAGATTTGTACAAAAATTTTGTCTGTTTTTGACAAATACACATAGCTCCCATCCTGACACCTATAAAGTAGTTTCACTTGAAAGGTTTGCGAGTCTCAGCACACCATTTGACAAAGCTTGACAATTTGGGATTCACAATTATGCAGATCTGATATCTATCTTCGCTGTATATATTTTAGGTGTTAAAATTTTTCCCCTCAATTTGTGCACAATACTATTAAAGGGCATTGTAGTAGAGCGGTGCTGGGGTTCAACCCTCCTTGTGGGCGGAGGAGAGCCACACCCGCCACCGCGCATCGTCGACTCGGGGCCCATCCCTTGCTGCGGGACGGAGTGAACCCACAACAGTTAGCAAGTGGCCCAGGCCCTTAGGCAGGGTGGGGCAACACACACAGCCTACGCTCAGGCCTTTCAGCAGGGGCTGAGCGACAAGGTGGCAGTATATAAGTACGCCCAGGCCCTTGGGCAGGGCGGGGCAACACACACAGTCTAGGCTCAGGCCTCGTCAGCGGGGCTGAGCACCGGGGAACAGTAGATAAGTACGCCCAGGCCCTTGGGCACAAGGGACCAGCATATAGCCTCCACAGGTCCGGGGAGGGGGAGTCTGCCACCCTTGAAGGGGTGGCAGGGGGAACGCAAGCCCTCCCACTCCACTGTGTTCCAGCCCGGGGCCCTAGCAGCGGTTAACGCTGCTGACGGTCAGTGGGGAATCCTGACTGAAACACACTGCCATTGGCTCAGGCAAGCCTGCAGCCTGATTGGGGTTGGCTGCCCCCGGGTCACTTCCAACCTCCCCCTCACCGGGTACCTGCCCTCTGCCAGCGTCGTTCGGGGGGGTCTCAGACCATGGGTTCCTCAGGGTGTCCGGCGTCGGGAGGTCCAGTCCACTCGTCGGGGTATCGGGGGTCGGGAGGTCCGGTTCACTTCTCGGGGTGTCGGGCATCGTGCGGTCCGATCCACTCCTCGGGGTATCGGGCGTCGGGAGGTCCAGGCAGCTCCTCCAGAGGCTGAGCATCGGACCGCTCAGTCGGCTCCTCTGAGTACTGGCCCCAGGGGAGGTCAGGCCAGTACCCCTCTGGGTACCGGGCACGGGGTAGGCTGGGCCCAGTGGGAGCTCGGGCCCTAGCGTCTGCCTTCTCTGGCAGCCTCCTCCTAACTGAGAGCTGGAGGCGGGCTTTTGTACTTCCTGTCCCGCCCCTTGACTTCCGGGGGGCGGGGACAGGCTGTGGTGTCCTTGGACTTCCTGTCCCGCCCCTTGACTTCTGGGGAGGGGGACAGGCGGCGGGGGCTCCGCCCATGGCTGCGCCCTTTCTGGCCTGTTCTCCTCAGAGGTGCAGGGGAGTGGGGTCCCCTCGCTACAGGCACGTATGAGGAAGATCAAAAATGTTCAATGATCACTGAAGAATAAACAGTCGGGGGGCTCCTAAAGGATGAGAGAAGAAACTCACAACTTGCCTACTGAAATAAACAGAAAATTCTCAAGTTCCTGGTGAACTGTGGGTACACTTTGACTTAGGCTGTCAGATGAAATAAGGTAGATCAACTGACTTGGAAGAAATGCTGTAAGAGATTTAATTTTGTCATAAGGTATCAATATTGATGGAGGTCAAATCAAGGATAAAACATAGAATGTGATGCTAAGAAGAAATATACAAAACAATGACACTTTTTAGTTTTATTGTAAATACAACTCCTTAATTATGGATTAGGTAGTTGTAGGATCCATTTTTGGGAATGAGATTGGGAATGGCCCATCAACTAACTAGTAAGGCTGTCAAGCAATTTTAAAAAATCACTATTAATTGCACTGTTAAACAATAATAGAATACCATTTATTTAAATAGTTTTGGATATTTTCTTCATTTTCAAATATATTGATTTCAATTAGAACACAGAATTCAAAGCAGAAGTCCTGGCACAGTCTAGGAATTATGATGCGATTGGAATAACAGAGACCTGGTGGGATAAATCACATGCCTGGAGTACTGGATGGATGGATATAAACTGGATGGATAGATGGATGGATGGATATAAACTGTTCAGGAAGGACAGACAGGACAGAAAAGGTGGAAGAGTTGCATTGTATGTAAGAAAGCAGTATGACTGTTCAGAGATCCAGTACGAAACTGCAGAGAAACCTGATAGAGTCTCTGGATTAAGTTCAGAAATGTGAGCAACAAGAATGATGTTGTGGTGGGAGTCTGGTATAGACCACCAGACCAGGGGGATGAGGTGGACGAGGCTTTTTTCCGGCAACCTACAGAAGTTACTAGATCACAGGCCCTGGTTCTCATGGGAGACTTCAATCACCCCAATATCTGCTGGGAGAGCAACACAGCGGTGCACAGACAATCCAGAAAGTTTTTGGAAAGTGTAGGGGATAATTTCTTGGTGCAAGTGCTGGAGGAACCAACTAGGGACAGAGTTCGTCTTGAAGGGCTGCTCACAAAGAGGGAAGAATTAGTAGGGAAAGCAAAGTGGATGGGAACCTGGGAGGCAGTGACCATGAGATGGTCAAGTTCAGCATCCTGACACAAGGAAGAAACCAGAACAGCAAAATACGGACCCTGGACTTCAGAAAAGCAGATTTTGACACCCTCAGGGAACAGATGGGCAGGATCCCCTGGGAGAATAACATGAGGGGGAAGAGAGTCCAGGAGAGCTGGCTGTATTTTAAAGAATCATTACTGAGGTTGCAGGAACAAACCATCCCAATGTGTAGAAAGAATAGTAAATATGGCAGGCGACCAGCTAGGCTTAACAGTGAAATCCTTGCTGTTCTTAACCACAAAAAAGAAGCTTACAGGAAGTGAAAGATTGGACAAAGACCAGGGAGGAGTATCAAAATATTGCTCAGGCATGCAGGAGAGAAATCAGGAAGGCCAAATCACACTTGGAGTTGCAGCTAGCAAGAGATACTCAGAGTAACAAGAAGGCATTCCTCAGGTATTTTAGCAACAAAAAGAAAGTCAAAGGAAGTTTGGGCCCCTTACTGAATGAGGGAGGCAACCTAGTGACAGAGGATGTGGGAAAAGGCTAATGTACTCAATGGTTTTTTGTCTCTGTCTTCACGAACAAGGTCAGCTAACAGACTACTGTACTGGGCGGCACAGCATGGAGAGGAGGGGACCAGCCCTCCATGGAGAAAGAAGTGGTTCAGGACTATTTAGAAAATCTGGACGTGCACAAGTCCATGGGGCTGGATGTGCTGCACCCGAGGGTGCGAAAGGAGTTAGTGGATGTGATTGCAGAGCCATTGGATATTATCTTTGAAAACTCATGGCAATCAGGGGAGGTCTCGGATGACTGGGAAAAGGCTATTGTAGGCCCAATCTTTAAAAAAGCGGAGGAGGAGAATCCTGGGAACTACATGCCTGTCAGCCTCACCTCACCAACTCATGGAGCAGGTCCTCAAGGAATCAATTCTGATATACTTAGAGGAGAAGAAAGTGATCAGGAACAGTCAGCATGGATTCACCAAGGGCAAATCATGCCTGACTAACCTAATTGCCTTCTATGATGAGATAACTTGGTCTGTGGATGAGGGGAAAGCAGTGGATGTGTTATTCCTTGATTTCAGCAAAGCTTTTGATATGGTCTCCCACAGTATTTTTGCCAGCAAGTTAAAGAATTATGGGCTGGATGAATGGGCTATAAGGTGGATAGAAAGCTGGCTATATCATTGGGCTCAATGAGTAGTGATCAATGGCTCCATGTTTAATTGGCAGCCAGTATCAAGCGGAGTGCCCCAAGGGTCAGTCATGGGGCCGGTTTTGTTCAAAATCTTTGTTAATGATCTGGAGGATGGTGTAGACTGCATCCTCAGCAAGTTTGCAGATTACACTAAACTGGGAGGAGTGGTAGATACACTGGAAGGTAGGGATAGGATATAGAGGGATCTAGACATATTGGAGGATTGGGCCAAAAGAAACCTGATGAGGTTCAACAAGGACAAGTTCAGAGTCCTGCACTTAGGATGGAAGAATCCCATGCTCTGCTACAGACTAGGAATCGAATGGCTAGGCAGCAGTACTGCAGAAAAGGACCTAGGGGTTACAGTGGACAAGAAGCTAGATATGAGTCAACAGTGTGCCCTTGTTGCTGAGAAGGCTAACGGTATTTTGGGCTGTATAAGTAGGGGCATTGCCAGCAGATCGAGGGATGTGATCATTCCCCTCTGTTTGACATTGGTGAGGGCTCATCTGGAGTACTGTGTCCAGTTTTGGGCTCCACACTACAAGAAGGATATGGAAAAATTGGAAAGAGTCCAGTGGAGGGCAACAAAAATGATTAGGGGATGGAGCACATGACTTACGAGGAGAGGCTGAGGGAGCTGGATTGTTTAGTCTGCAGTTGAGAAGAGTGAGGGGGGATTTGATAGCTGCTTTCAACTACCTGAAAAGGGATTCAAAAGAAGATGGATCTAGACTCTTCTCTATGGTACCAGACGACAGACCAAGGTGTAATGGTCTCAAGCTGCAGTGCGAGAGTTTTAGGTTGGATATCAGGAAAAACTTTTTCACTAGGAGGGGGTGAAGCACTGTAATGGGTTACCTAGGGAAATGGTGGAATCTCCTTCCTTATAGGTTTTTAAGGTCAGGCTTGCCAAAGCCCTGACTGGGATGATTTAGTCGGGAATTGGTCCTGCTTTGAGCAAGGGGTTGGACTAGATGACCTCCTGAGGTCCCTTCAAACCCTGATATTCTATGATTATATGATTATACAGTGCTCACTTTATTTTTTATTACAAATGTTTGCACAGTAAAAAACAAAATAATAGTATAAATAAAAAAATAATATTTTTCAATTTACCTAATATGAGTACTGTAATGCAGTCTCTTTATCATGAAAGTTAAGCTTACAGGTGTAAAATTATGTACAACCCCTCCCCCTCAAATTCAAAAATAAAACAATGTAAAACTTTAGAGCCTACAAGTCCACTCAGTTGTACTTCTTGTTTATCCAATTGCTAAGACAAACAAGTTTGTTTACGTTTCCAGGAGATAACACTGCTTGCTTCTAACAATGTCACCTGAAAGTGAGGACAGGCATTTGCATGGCACTTTTGTAGCCGGCATTGCAAGATATTTACATGCCAGTTATGCTAAACATTCATATGCCCCTTCATGCTTTGGCCACCATTTCAGAGGATTTGCTTCCATGCTGATGATGCTCATTAAAAAAATAATGCATTAATTACATTTGTGACTGAACTCCTGGGGGAAGAATTGTATGCCTATGGCTCTGTTTTACCAGCATTCTGCCATATACTTCATGTTATAGCAGTCTCAGATGATGACCCAGCACATGTTGTTTGTTTTAAGAACACTTTCACTGCAGATTTGATAAAACACCAAGAAAGTACCAATATGAGATTTCTAAATATAGCTACATCACTTGACCCAAGGTTTTAGAATCTGGAAGTGGAATTAGGCATAGAGCATGCTTTCAGAAGTCTTAAAAGAGTAATACTCCAATACGGAAACTACAGAGTATGAACCACCAAAAAATAAAGTCTACCTTCTGCTGATGGCATCTGACTCAGATAATGAAAATGAACATGCATCGTTTCACATTGCTTTGGATAGTTATCAAGCAGAACTCGTTATCAGCGTAGATGCGTGTCCTGTGGAACAGTGGTTGAAGCATGAAGTGACATAAGACTCTTTAGTGGATCTGACTCAAATACCTTGCAACGCTAGCTACGAAAGTGCCATGCGAATGCCTGTTCTCACTTTTATGTGACGTTGTTAGACGCAGGCAGCGTTATCTCCCATAAATGTAAACAAACTTCTTTGTCTTAGTGATTGGCTGAACAAGAAGTAGGACTGAGTGTACTTGTAGGCTCTTAAGTTTTACATTGTTTTGTTTTTGAGTGCAGTTAGGTAAAAAAAAAATCTACATTTGTAAGTTCCATGTACACAATCAAGAGATTACACTACAGTACTTCTATGAGATGAACTGAAAAATACTATTTCTTTTGTTTGCCATTTTTACAGTACAAATATTTGTAA
Organism: Gopherus flavomarginatus; assembly: GCF_025201925.1. NCBI lineage: Eukaryota > Metazoa > Chordata > Testudines > Testudinidae > Gopherus > Gopherus flavomarginatus. Next base: position 191,811,474 of record NC_066619.1, read on the forward strand.
TAAAAATAATATGAAGTGAGCATTGTGCTGCAATTGAAAACAATATATTTAAAAATGCAGAAAAACATCCAAAAATATTTACATTTCAACTTGTATTCTATTGTTTGACAGTGCAATTAATCACGATTTTTTTTTTGAGTTAATTGTGTGAGTTAACTGTGATTAATCGACAGCCCTACTAACTAGGAACTGAGTTATAATATATTGACAAAGGGCAAAAATAAAGAACACCACACAAAGTCCCCCGTCTATATTCCTGTTGAATCAACTTGTTAAGTACACCACTGTTGAAGTTATATTACTTTTTATATATTGTCTTTACATCTATTAATTACTCCATGCTATATAAAGTGTTGTCCTATACCTCTGCCTTTATATTATTTTTTAGACAGTGTATGTGTGCAAGAGTTAAACTCTGGAAAAAAATATTCTTGTAGCAGAACAAGGATCAAGTCAGAACTCTCCTCTTTGTTCAAATGAGAGGTATTATTGAAACAGCACCCTTGAATTTTTAGACTTAAAATTGTATTTGAATCTAGATGGCAGGGAAGTGGATGGAAGAATTCTAAATGCTCTCTCACACTCCCTCTTTTTAAAACGTTTTAAATATTTCCTTTCCATATATAAAGATTTGAGATTCCTCTAAAAATAAGAATCTCTTTGTTGTCATTCACATGATAACCTTTTCATATATTGAGTGTACAGTGAAGATATAAAACACTTCTTTCAAATGGAGCAAGTTTATGGCCATTCAAGATGCAAAGCTTTAGTGGGTCACCATTTAAGTATATACCTGCTGAAAGCTGTGTGTCATTATAATGGGGTGGCACTCACCTCTTGTGAGTGCCCCCTGTCCAAGTGTGTGCACCTGCACACTCTCTCTCTCTGTTTGTGGTGGGTCTTCAGCAGCTCAGCCCTCCAGATGAGTCACACGCGGACTGTATGTTAAATACAAATCAAATCCCTTCCAGGGGTCCAGCAGAGGACTATCTCCATGCCCCTAATGTGGGCTGTCTCTTCCAATGGCCCTACCTGGGCTCACATCCTTACTTAGTCCAGCAGTTTTTAAATGAACTCAGCCTTGGTATCAAGCCGTATCCACAGGGCTCCCTCCATGGAGGCAATGTCTTCACCCTCTCCGGGGCTTTCTGGTCCCAGCTCTCCAGCTGGGCCACTAATCAGTTCCTTACAGGGGTGCTTCAAAGTCCACGCCATTTCCCCAGTGTCTAGTTGAGGGATCCAGGCCCAACCACTGCTCCAGGTCTCAGCCCAGGGGACCTTATAAATAGCAGACACCCACTGAGTCCCTTTAACTGCATCACTACTATGATTCCCTGGGCCACTTCCCCCACAGCCCCAGCACAATCGTCACCCTTACCTCAAGACCTTGTCCTGGTTGAGTCCCAGCAGCCAGGCAGGAGATCCTTCTTCCTCCTACAGTCCCTGCCAGCTACTGCTCTGTCCAAGGTCCTTGGAGGTACCTGATTGGCTGCTCCCTGCAGCCACTTTTCTGATTGTCTGCATCCCACACAGCCACTCTAGGCAGCTTGAAGGACCCTCTCTACTGCCCTTTTTTGGGCTGGGTGTGGCAGAGATGAAAGCCCTCCAGCAGGGAGCCTCAGAGCCTAGCCCACCCCATCACAGACACACATGAGGTTGCTGGCAAGGTGCTGCTGAAGTTCCAAACAGCAATAACTGTAGTCCAGTAAAGTACAGATTATAGAGTAGTATTGCATCTGTGTCACAAGTTGCATTATATTTCAAGAATTCCTGAAAACTCAAATAAGACAGATGAAAAATTATCCTAAATACTAGATCTGGGCAAAGTTTTCAAAGATAACTTTGTCAAAAATGCAGATTCAGGACAACCAAAACATTTTGCAAATTCGTGTCAGTTCTGGTAAATTGTTAAGGTGAAATGAAAAAAGAAAAAAATTCAGAAGTGTCAAAACTGTTTCAACGTTATCAATGAAACAGTTAATTTTGAGTTAGGCACCATTCAGAAAACAACCAGAATATGAGGAGGTGCCAGTACCTATATAACCCTGAATAGTCACTGGAGCAGGGACAGAAACTCAGATCTTCCCCCCACTCACAGGGCTTAGTCGTTGGGCTAGAGAGCTAGAGAACATGAATGCATGCAAAAATATGGTCCAATTACTATTCAAGTATTTATACAAAGCGGAACATCCTCAACAAGAGAGATTGAGAGCCCTCACCTCAAAATATCCCATGGCTTGGTGCTTAGGGCACACCACTTCTAAAGGTGAAGATGTGAAGTCAAATTCCTGCTAATGTTTCTAAAGAGAGACCACCATCTCCTCCTGCATTTTGGAATCCAGCTTTTTTTTGGGGGGAGGGGGTGGCGCGGAGCAGGGGGAGGCTAAAAATGCCCCAAAACTAAACAAAATATTTCATTTCTTGTTAAATAAAATGTTTCATTTGACCCCAAAACAATTTTTCTGAACTTTTTCACTTCACCAAAAATTCATTACAAACTGATTTTTTTCTCCAGTTTTTCAGAACTGGCAGTGAACTGAAAGAAAAGTCAGTTATGCACACAGTTGTACTAGCCATAGGGTTTTACAAGTAGTTCTGCACCCACAGTGGGGGCCATATTTTCAGAAGAGTTCAGCATCTAAAGTGCTGAGCTCCTTTGATAACCTTGCCAGGAGTATCACAATAATAGCTGCTGGGTGCAAAGCTTTTTTCAAAAGCTGGCCCTTGTTTCAAATATCAACATGGAATCAGAGAGCTTTTGAACATCTGGCCCCAAATTCTGAGCACTTCAAAAATTTGGTCCCACACATGGGTGCTGAACATTTGAAAATCTGAGCCTCAACACTTTTGAAGTTCTTGCCTTATATCAAAATCATATGAAATTCAGTCAAAAATTTTGGATTATGCCCATCAATTGTATTTGAAAATCATTTCCATGATACAGAATTGAATAGAATGGTTCAAAACAGCTACAGAAAAGATTGAATTCTCCATTAAATATATGCATAGAATTATATATAATAGTTGTATAGAAACTGTCAATTTGGATCCCGATTTAATAAATATTTTCAAAGGGAGATCTGTATCTACTGATAAAATGAAAAGGGAAATCATTAAAATATTTTTACAACTCTTGTTCTTGCAACACAAACTTTAATTAAAAAATCATAGAATGGTTATTTTAGCCCAAGGATTTTTGCTTAAAATAACTAACGTGTCATAAACCATCTATTGTCAGAGGAAAACATGCAAAACAGTCTCTATGTCAAAGATATAAATAAACTCTAACCAACTCACTAGACCTGAGTGGGAAGCTGCTTTCTCACCCCAGGAATGTTTCTGCAATTAAAACAAAAACAAAAACAAAAAACAACCCTGTTCCCTCCATCAAGATGAAACAGATCTTATGAAGTTTGTTTGCTTGTTTGTTTTTGGTATGAAAAAGTGAGCACTACCCACTTGAGAACAGCCAACAGCCTAGTCGTTAGTACATGAACCTGGGTGACCCACATCCCAAGGGAAAGACCTCACTTTACCTAATTGACACCATGGCTTTGAACCTAGTTTTCCCCTACATGAATGCCCCAACAGTTATTCTGAGTTGGATCTCTCTGTTTCGCCTTTTGGAGCTGTTCCACTTTTTTAAATAACTAAATATTTATTCAGTAGATCAGCAAGAGAGTGAGTCTGACAATATAGAACAGTGGTCAGGCTATTCCCAGGGAATGTAGGTGTTCCAGGTTCAAGTCCTTGCACCGATTCATGAATAATTTATGCTGATTTTGCCAAACTGTATTGATTAAAACCCCATTCCTACAAAACAAATTCAGATAAAATTGAAATGTAAGCATTTCAATTTTTTAATTCAAAATGTCTTGTTTCAAAATTTACTTCATTTTTATTAAAAATACAAAGAAATGAACTAAAAAATGAGACAACTTATTTTTCTTCAGATCAAATGAAATATTTAATTTGAGCTAATGAGCTATATATCTATACACACACACACACACACACACACACACACACACACACACACACACACACACACATTTTCTCAGATCAACAAAAGTATTTACAAAAAGTTTTGGATCTACCGAAACTTTTTTAGGAATAGCTAATGAAGCAAAAATATTAACTCAGCTATTTGTACAGGTCTATTAACTATGTAAGACTGCTGGAAAATTTTCCCCATAAGACAAACTGTCTTCACATTTTTCAGTTAGAGCTGGAGGAGCAAGTGTTGCTTACTATTTAAATAGCAATCTGGTAAAATACAATAGTTCAGCTGAGCACAGTACATCCAGGAAAATAAAATGGAAAAAAAAGATCCATCAGAAATGCTTTGAGCATAAAGTAATCACAGCTATCCTTATTATGAACATTATTATTACTACTACAATATGGAATCTTGATTCAAGACCTTTCCCAAATGTGTTACCTCTATAGGACTTTCAGATAATGAAATTATTTGGAATTCATAAAGAGAGAGAAGTTGCCCCACAAGAAAGGATGCAGATAAGCACATTTCCAAATGAGTTTTGCTAATTCAAATTTGGCCAAGACATAAAAAGTAATTATAGCTTAAAGTACTTACTGGTTTAAAACAGGATAATTTTTAGATAAATAAGTGCGCATGATAATAGCTGTCTTTTAAAATTACAATTTATTCTAGTGATGAGCTCAGATGAAAATTTTGAATTCAAATGTTGAGGGAGTTTGGATTTGGCTGTCAATCCATACTTTACTGCTAGATTTTACTTCTACTGTTAATTATATTATTTATACAATGACTATATAATGGTAGAACATGGCCTCTGGCCCAAGAAGCATATAACCTTGGATCTTAATCCTTCCAATATTTACACATGCTGAATTTTATAAACAGTAAGTTGTCACACAGAACTCAGTGGAACTATTCATGGTAGTAGAGTCTTAAAGTCTCACAGAATTGGGACCCAAACAGGATGAAAAACAACAAATAGGGGAAAAAGAAAGTGCAATGGCTACAATAAAAATATCATGTGGTTATTAACTGATGTTGTGCTATGTGTAATGATGGCTAAAGGGTTAAACTTGAATCTATCCATCCATCCATTCATCCAAATCTGAATACTACCTCCAAAGTATGGGGAAATTCAGATCCAGATGTAGGTACTGACCAGAGAAAAAATTAAGCATATGGGATTTAGGATTATTTGATTAAAGTTAAGCACTTAAGTGCTTTGCTGGAATGATGCCTTAACATCTTCATTTGCAGTCATACACAACAATAAAGAACTATTATAGGACAGCTTCACCTGGGGTATCGTTCAGTGGGGAAACAGGTACACCTCAGTCTCCCTCCTTCATAGCCCACAGTGGCTTCAAACAAACTTTTTTGCCTCAATAATAAAGCCCTCTGTGGCCAGTGTATCACTAAAAACTTAGTGCAAAATAGTTCATACCAAGAGTTCCAAACACAGTCCATTTTTCATCCCCAGGGCAGATAGTCCTTAAAAACCCCAGACATTTGGTCCCTCAATGCCCCATATGAAACTCCAGTATCTTCTGTCACACCCAGACTCCTCAGTGTCCTTTCCTGTCCTTTTATCAGATAGCTGCCCCAGATAGTGTCAAAGCCCACTCTTTACATGAGGAATATCAACAGTCTTTCTGCTGGGAGTTCCTCACCACGAGAGCATCCCTCATTCCCTCTGGACCTCTCACTGTTTTCCTGGGTCCAGTTCTCCAGCTTGAAGTTCTGCAGCTTGGAATTCTCCAGCCTTTCTGCTGCTTCCCTTCTTTCAGACCTCTGGTTTAAAGCCAGCAGACAATACCCTAGACTGATCTCTGGCCTTCAGCCCTCTCCAACTCTGGCTGTATGGTTTGAGAAAGTCAACCAGCAAACTCCTCTTGCTCATCTCCTGCCTTCCATAGAGAACCTGCAGCTTCCTTCAGGGACTTCTGGAAATCTCTGATCTCTAACAGCTCTCTCCTGCCAATCTCTGTCTCTTTCCTGCTTTTCCCTGACTGAATCAGGGGCCTGAGTTGCTCAGTAACATCCAATTGGGGTCAGCTGAAGACTCACAGTTGCACTCTTCTTAAAAGGGCCAGTCTCACCCTGTGACAGAACCCGCTCATTCTAATCCCTTTGTAAGACATTCTGCTTGTGTGGTCCCCATAATAATAGAGTCAATGAAATAATAGCAGTAAGATAAATAAACAAGCCTTTTAGGTAAACAACCAGAATATGCTCATGACTAACACAAGTGACTCCATGCTCCTCTATCACTGTAACTCTTTATCTTTCTTAACCTGTTCTGACACTGCTCAAGGTCATATCTACTATATTATCAGATTGTAAACTCTTCAAGGTAAGAACTACATATTTCAATCTGTACAGTAAAGTACCCAGTACATTTTCACACTGTAAAGTGATTATTGAAAATCAGATTTTTTTCCCTAAAATATTTAGTATTTTCTTGATAAAACTGTCTATCTGAAATAGAAGGCTGGTCGCTGTACTTTTTCTGTACTAGTAAAAGGTAAATTAATAAAATCTGTTGAACTATCTAGAGTATATGCTGAGGTCAAAGCTTACAATATAATTTTATGTCTCTTTAGAAGCTTTTATGAGGGGTGCAATGCAAGTTTTACCATTTAGAAAGAAGTCCCTTTCCAATGTTCAAACCAATGCCAGTTTTTTTTAGGAAAGAGATGGGATGATATATATCTCACATTCCCTATCTACAAAGGACATGTTCAGAGCAGAATAGAATCAAACTTGTTTGGGTTTTTTTTTCCCCCTTAGGGCTAGATTTTGACTCAGACTATACATCTGCTTAAGGGAGTGAAAGGAAGTAATAACCCACCTTCAACTCTATGAGGATTACCAGTTCTTGGATTCAGCCAGAGAAGTGAATGTGTCTTACTTCTTTGGTGAAGCAGGTAGACAGGGAATGGGTAAAACCTTGGCTCTATCATTCCTAGTTGTTTCAAAGAGAAATGACCCAGCAAGGGTAGAGACAATAATTCACTGCTAGTATGGGCCAGTACTATACCTACTCACTCCTGAAAGAAACAGAGATGGAATTATCTCTCAGAAGTTTGTCTGAGTTACCAAGTTTCCCAGCCAAATCCGAATACTATCGTTCTTTGCTAAAGGGCTTTCATAATCTATACTATGAGTCAAATAAAATGAAAAACAGCCCTATTCATAACTTATGCAAAATCACAGTGAATATCTGAACAGCTAAACAATGGTGTATTGCTCATTATCTTTAATTTGTAAAAATGGGCACCTAACATTGAGTTTTAGAGAAAGAAATAATCTCCCATCAAGTGAGTGTAGATTTAATTCCTTGGTGCTTAACATATGGACTGTTCTGGTTAAAAAAAGTTAGTTGTGTTTAAAAAAAAAAAAGAAAGGAAATGTTACATAAGAAAAGGAAGTTTTTTCCTTTCACCGAATGATGGAAAAAGAAGATTTAATGACAGATTCTAATGCTAGTCATAAATTGTTTCAATTGGCACAGGAATGCTTACTAATGGTAATTCTCATCATTTATGAAAGATAGAAATAAGATTCTTTTATTTCTTGAACATGTACCAAACTAAACCCTAATGCAATAGCTTTTAGTTCTGCTTTTTGATAGTGAAGTAGAAAACTTTGCTCTATTCTCACATAGATCTGCTTATATACGGTAATACTGAACACTTACTTTGGATTAGATTGTGATACCCTTGCTCATGCTGAATACTACCTTGTGCTATGAATTGTTCCATTAATATCTAAAGGATTATTAGAGCAAATTTCCTGTCTTACTGAATTTTTTTCTGAAATGAATAGGACTACTTGCAAAATGAATTGCTACTCTGAGTAAGGGTCTCAGAATCTAGTTCTATAAAAAACTATTTCCTAACCATGTAATAAGCAAAGTTTGTTTCAATCGCTTACATTGTTTTAAAAAAAATAAAATCCATACAGTCAGACTTCACCTTCTCTTTGTTTCTGGAAGCTGTAAATGAAAATGCTTATGTTTAAATGCTGAGTGAGAATGTGGGTCATTTCATCATCAATGACTTTGCATTTTTATAGTCAGTGACAGGACAAATGGGAGTTTTATAAATTTTCATAATACACAAAAATGGAATAAAAATGCATGGTTCATCAAGCTTGTTTTAAGTGCTTATATGTAAGTAGGCTTCTGTTTATCAGGAGTCAGGGGACACTGTGTTTGTACTGCAGGTTTCTTTTGTTTCAATTTGCATCTGAGGGGCATCATGCACTTTCTTACCCTCTTGTACTTTTGCAAGAAGTTCTAGCACCAAAGCCCTTTGGAGGGTATGTTATGGTAGAAAAGAAGTTCCAGAGTCCTTCACTTTCTTTTGCTTATATGTTTGTGTGGTGAGCCATAAAGGGATAATGGAGGAGAAGTGCAGTCTTCATTGTTCTACCAATTCTCAGTCCTTGCTAATAGTCCGACATGGGAGTATCTAAATGCATCTCCCCCCCCTCCACGCGCACACACACACACACTTCTATCATTTTCATATTGATAAAGAATGGTTAGAGCTGTAATATGAAGCGTTGTCCTAATCTAGGAATTATAGGGACACAATCACAAAGTTAGCACAGGCATTCCTATAACATTAACCTAGTTTTCTACATGGTACCAATCACCATAGTGTCTGAACACTGCACAGTCTCTAGTGTATTTATGCTCACACCACCTTTGAGAGGCAAAGAAGTACTGTTGTCCTCATTTTACAGATAGAGAACTGAGCCACAGAGAAGCAAAGTGACTCACCCAAGGTCACACAGAATTTTGGTAGAGCAGAAAATTGAATGCAGGTCTCCCAAATCTTAGGTAACTGGTCTAAATACTAGACCATCCTTCCTCTTTTGCAGTCCATGTTAGGTCAAGGATGCACCTCTGCAGCTATGGCCCCATCACCTTACAGAAAAGTGTTTTTAGGTTCTTTGTCATAATTACCTCTTATAAGTCTAGTATATGAAGCCTATACTACTAGAGCTGAAAGAATAAATGAATTTTTGATTCAGAAACATCTGGAAAAAATGCATTTCACGTCAACCTGAACTGACAATTTTTAACTTTCTCACTGAAGTGAAAAACCACTTCTAATTTTTTCAGGTTGAATTAAATGCTTATCTTTTGCCCATTTTGTTTTCTTAAAGTAAAATCTAACTAAATTTCTGAACAAAATGTTTTGAAATGAAAAATTGATGTTTCAATTCTTAAATGTTAAAATGAAATGTTTCAAATTATACAGAAGATTTTGCAGTTGAAACTACTCAAATTTGACCCCAATTTCTGAACACTTTCATTTGACCTGAAACTGCATGTTTCAGCAAATAACTTATTTGCCAAAAATATTTTGCTTATCTCAATATACTACATACTGCATGAATTACACCAATGGAAGTTACATATATTTGCTTATTCCATGCAATTACTATCCGCTAAACTGTAAATCCCATTTTCATTATGTATACTACTTTATAAATCTCAGAACTGAGCTCAAATCTAAGAAAGCTTTAAAACAGTAATGTTGGTAATTTTATATGCTTATGCAAAGCAGATTTATTAGCGTACAGTGTTTTATTTCAGCAGTCATCTCTAACTATAGAAATAACATGCATTAGACTTGTTCTTTTGTTACAAAAATAACCAAAAACCTTCTCCCATTAACTAAAATAGAAAACTAATCTATCAGTAGTTGATGAGCACTAACAAAATGTGACTCAGCCTCTCTCACCTCCTATTCCTCCACTGTGGAGTGCAAGCTTTGTTGGCTCTCAAATACACTTATTTATCCTTCAATGAGCTAGAAGGGTGACATTGATATTTTATAAATATAATCCTATAAAAATTAAATTAAAAATGTTCTGTAGTCACAATAATTAATTTTCACCTATAATTAGGGTTCATAATGGTAAATTACTGCCCAAGTGTTTCTAAAAACATTCTCTAAGTTTTTTTAAGCATACTTATACAGTGTCTAGTAATAATACTACACTTTGTGATGAAGAATCCTATTTTATCAACTTAAATCTTTCTCTGATCTTTGAGCTGGTATGATGAAGTTTGCAAGGACTCCTTGCACTTAACCTGTTACCTTTTTTATTTTTTTTTTCATATTATTGTCTCTATTTGTATTACAATAGCACCTCCCAGCCTCAACTAAAGTCATCATTGTGCTAGGTACTGCACATACACATAGTAAAATATAGTCCTTGCCCTTAAGAGTTTATAATCCAGCTAGACAAGAGAGAGGATGAGTGAAAACATGTATTGTTATCCCCTTCTTATAGATGGGGAAACTGAGATACACCAAAAGCCTGTGATGTGGGAAGGCTCAGAATTGAATCTGCTGAGTCCCAGTGAAGTACCTTGACCTTAAAACCATTTTCCTGTCTTGTACTAGTTTGTAAAACAGGAAGTTGAACTTGGTGACAGGTTTGGCTTCTAAACCACCCTGATGGAATTGACACCAAAGGAGCAGCAGCAAACCAACATACATATGAACGCACACGGCCCCTTCCCATACTGGCAGAGGTTTGAAAGAGAAGCAAAGCAGTTGCAAAGCCATTCTTGCTCCCTTGCTTACATCCTAAAAAAACGGTTACTCACCTTTGTAACTGTTGTTCTTCGAGATGTGTTGCTCATATCCATTCCAGTTAGGTGTGTGCGCGCCGCATGCACATTCGTTGGAGAAACTTTTACCCTAGCAACATTCGATGGGTCTGCTGGGCGCCCCCTGGCGTGGCGCCACTATGGCGCCGGATATATACCCCAGCCGACCCAGCCACCCTTCATTCCTTCTTGCCGGCAACTCCGACAGTGGGGAAGGAGGGTGGGTTTGGAATGGATATGAGCAACACATCTCGAAGAACAACAGTTACAAAGGTGAGTAACCGTTTTTTCTTCTTCAAGTGATTGCTCATATGCATTCCAGTTAGGTGATTCCCAAGCCTTACCTAGGCAGTGGGGTCGGAGTGAGATGTGGCAGTATGCAGAACCGCTGCACCAAAGGCTGCATCATCTCTAGATTGCTGGACCAGCGCGTAGTGCGAGGTGAAGGTGTGGACCGATGAACAGGTCGCTGCACGGCTTATCTCCTGGATAGGCACGCGCGCCAGGAAGGTGGCTGATGACGCTTGAGCTCTAGTAAGTGCGCTGTGAGGTGGCCCAAAGGGACATGAGCTAGGTCATAGCATGTGCGGATGCATGCAGTCACCCAAGAGGAGATTCTCTGGGAGGAGACTGGCAGACCTTTCATCCATTCTGCGACCACCACGAACAGTTGGGGGGACTTTCAGAATGGCTTTGTTCGCTCAATATAGAAAGTGAGTGCCCTGCGTACATCTAAGGACTGTAGCTGCTGCTCCCGCCAAGAAGAGTGGGGCTTTGGAAAGAAGACCGGGACGAAGATGTCCTGGTTGGTATGGAAGGCAGACACAACCTTAGGGAGGAATGCCAGATGAGGGTGCAGTTGTACCTTGTCTTTATGAAAAACAGTGCAGGGTGGGTCCACTGTGAGTGCTCTCAGCTCGGAGACCCGCCTGGCCGATGTAATGGCCACCAGGAAGACTGTTTTCCATGATAGGTACAGTAGCGAGCAAGTCGCTAATGGCTCAAATGGTGGGAGCATGAATCTGTTTAGGACCAAATTGAGATCCCAGGTAGGGGCAGGGCAACATACGGGGGGATAGAGATGCTCTAGGCCCTTAATGAACTGAGAGACCAAGGGGTGGGAGAACACGGAGTGGCCACCCTCACCTGTCCGGAAGGTAGATATAGCTGCTAAGTGCACCTTCAGAGAGGATGTCGCCAGGCCCTGTTGCTTAAGGTACCAGAGGTAGCCTAGGACTGTGGGAATCGAGGCCTCCGAGGGAGTAACGCCCTGAGTTGCGCACCAGCAAGAGAAGCGTTTCCACTTTGCCAAATACGTGGAGAGGGTGGAAGGCTTCCTGCTGCTGAGGAGAATATGCTGAACCAGATTGGAACAGCACAACTCTGCTGTGTTTAGCCATGCAGGAGCCACGCCGTGAGGTAGAGGACTCGCAGGTCTGGGTGACAAAGCCTGCCGTGGTCTTGTGTGATCAGGTCTGGGAGGAGAGGGAGGGGAACTGGGGTGTCTATAAACAGATCTAGCAGGGTGGTGTACCAGTGCTGTCTGGGCCACGCAGGCGCGATCAGGATCAAATGCGCTTTGTCCCTGCGGAGCTTTAACAGGACCTTGTGCACCAGGGGAAACGGAGGGAAGGCATTCAACAGGTGGTGCCGCCATGACAGGAGGAATGTGTCTGTGATCGACCCTGGAGAGAGACCCTGAAAGGAGCAGAACTCCTGGCACTTCCTGTTCGAGCAGGAGGCGAACAGGTCTATGTGGGGAAATCCCCACCTCCAGAAGATCGAATGGATGACATCCAGTCTTATTGACCACTCGTGACATAGAAAGGACCAGCTAAGCCGATCTGCCAGAGCATTCCGGACCCCCAGAAGAAAGGACGCCACTAGGTCTATCGAGTGGGCTATACAGAAGTCCCAGAGTCGAATGGTCTCTTGACACAGGGGAGACGAGCGGGTCCCCCTTTGTTTGTTGATGTAGTACATGGCCGTTGTGTTGTCCGTGAATACCGAAACACAACGGCCGTGAAGATGTTGCTGGAACGCCTGGCATGCAAGGCGGACTGCTCTCAACTCCTGGACGTTTATATGGAGTGTCAGCTCCTGGGGCGACCAAAGGCCCTGGGTACGCAGGTGACCTAGATGGGCCCCCCAACCGAGGGATGACGCATCCGTCGTTAAGGTCATCAATGGCGGCTATGGATGAAACGGCATCCCTGTGCATACCAGGGATGGAGCTAGCCACCAATCGAGGGAGCGGAGGGGGTTTGGGGGAACTGTCACCAGGATGTCTATAGGGTCCCTGCCTGGGCGGAAGACCGAATGGAGCCATGTTTGGAAGGGTCTCATGCGGAGTCTGGCATACTTGGTCACATAAGTACATGCGGCCATATGCCCCAGGAGGCCAAGGCAGGTGTGAGCTGAGGTGATTGGGGAGGCCTGTAAACCTCGTATGATCGATACGATCGCTTGGAAGTGGGGATGAGGCAAGTAAGCCCTGGCTTGAGTAGAGTCCAGCGTTGCCCCTATGAAGTCCAGCCTTTGAGTGGGGACCAGGGTGGATTTCTCGGTGTTGAGGAGTAGACCCAACCGGGAGAATATACCAACATACTGCCGGATTGAGAGGTCCCCTTGATGAGCCAGTCATCCAGATACGGGAACATATGTATCTGTTGCCGGCGGAGGTGGGCGGCGACGACGGCCATGCACTTCGTGAATACCCTCGGGGCCATGGAGAGGCCGAAGGGGAGGACTGTGAATTGGAAGTGCTGGTGGTTGGCCATAAAGCGAAGGTACTTCCTGTGAGGTGGGAAGATGGCAATGTGGAAGTATGCATCCTTCATGTCGAGGGCGGCATACCAATCTCCAGGATCCAGGGACGGGATAATCGTTCCCAGGGAGACCATGCGGAACTTCAACTTGAACATCCATTTGTTGAGTCCGCGCAGGTCTAGGATAGGTCTGAGGCCTCCCTTGGACTTGGGAATCAGAAAATAGCGGGAGTAAAACCCCTTTCCCCTCTCGTCTAAAGGTACCTCCTCTATAGCCCCCGCAGAGAGGAGAGATTGGACCTCCTGTATGAGGACTTGCTCGTGAGAGGGGTCCCTGAAGAGGGACCAGGATGGGGGGTGGGAGAGCGGTGATGAAGCAAATTGGAGGTGGTATCCTTGCTTCACTGTGCGCAGAACCCAAAGATCTGATGTCAATGGGAACCACGCCGGGAGGAAGTAGGAGAGACGGTTGGAGAAGGGAGGGAAAGGATCCTGTCCTGAGACTGGTACGCCGTCCCCGGGCGCACCTTCAAAAGTTGGACTTAGGGCCCGGTGGTGCCTTAGAGAGCCCGTGGTTTTGGCCCCCTTGGGGACCGGACTGGCGTCTGCGGCCACCCCGCCCACGCCTTCTACTGATGTCCTGCCTCTGCTGAGGTGGAAAGTACGGGCGGTGTGCTTGGGGCCTGAAGGGTCTACGCTGGGTTATGGGGGTATGCATCCCCAACGAGCACATGATGACTTTATTATCCTTCAGGCTCTGCAGCCTGGGATCGGTCTTTTCCGAGAACAAACCCTTGCCATCAAAGGGTAGGTCCTGGATGGTGTACTGCAGCTCAGGAGGCAGGTTAGAGACCTGGAGCCAGGAGATGCGCTTCATGGTGATTCCTGAGGCCAAAGTTCTGGCTGCTGAGTAGGCTGCGTCTAGGGAGGCCTGGAGAGAGGTCCTGTCCACTTTCTTTCTGTCCTCCAGGAACGCGTTAAATTCCTGGCGTGAGTCCGGGGGTAGCAGCTCGGTGAACCTACCCACTTCTGCCCAATTGTTATAATTGTATCGGCTCAGGAGAGCCTGTTGGTTGGCCACTCGGACCTGTAGGGCCCCCGCTGAGTAAATCTTACGACCCAGGAGATCCATCCGTCTGGCCTCTTTGGACTTCGGGGCCGGCGCCTGCTGGCCATGTCGCTCCCTTTCATTGACTAACTGGACAACTAAGGAGGAGGGAGGAGGATGAACGTACAAGTACTCATACCCCCGAGAAGGTACCATGTACTTTCTCTCAACTCCCTTTGCCATCGGTGGAATGGAGGCTGGAGACTGCCAGAGGGTGTCGGCAGTGGCCTGGATAGTTTTGATGAATGGCAATGCGACTGGGGTGGGAGCATCAGCGGTGAGGATGCTCACTACGGGGTCCTCGACTTCCGGAACCTCCTCCACTGGGAGGTTGATATTGAGGGCCACCCTGCGAAGGAGGTCCTGATAGGCCCTGAGGTCTATCGGCGGGGGCCCTGATGACGAGGTCCCTGCCACAGCCTCATCCGGTGAAGAGGAGGAGGATACCCCGGGAATGAGAGGGTCCTGGACGGCCTCCTGCTCTTGGGATGTTCCTGCTCCAGCTGCCCCAGGGAGTCTGGAGGATGTGTCGCGTGCTCTTCCGACTCAACAGCGGGGGGCCGGGAAATGGTGGCCTCTGGTGCCTGATGTTCTGAGGCAGCAGAGCGGGTCTGGACCAGGGGGGCATCCTGGGCTTGGTGGTATGCCCAGGGTGTCCAGAAGGACCGCTGTTGAGGTCCTACGTCCTGCGGCCGAGAGTCCTGGAAAATCCCCATAGGTAGCTCCGTATCCCTGTCCCGATCGTAATAGCTGTCCGCCTGGGAGAATATGGACGTGTGTCTGGATGGCAATGGTGGAGCAGAAAAGCCTGGAGCTGAAGTCCCAACAGATCTCGCACCTCTTGATCGTGGGGACCGGTGCCGGTACACTGAGCGGTACCGAGGGCGAGACCGGGACCTGCGACCAGATCGGTGCAGGAGGTCGACCGGGATCTCGAGTCTCTACACCCTGACCTGCTCCGGAAGGCACGGTGCCTGGGACGGTGCCGGGAACTGGAGCGGTACCGCGAGTAGCGGGTTGGGGAGCAAGAGACTGATCAGTGCCGAGAGGCCGACCAGTGCCGAGAGTCCGACCGGTGCCGGGACCGAGAGCGACGCCGGGAGCGGGAGCGACGTCTCGACTCAGATCGCCTGCGGGATCGCGATTGTGAGTGGTGCCGATCCGCTGCGTTGACTGACAGCGGTCTGGTCAGGGTCGGCTTGCCCATGGACTGCAATACCCGCACCAGCGGTGACAGGGGTAGGGGCGGTGCCGCCTCGGTGATGGCGATCAAGTCCCTTGCCACGGAGAAAGTCTCTGGGGTAGATGGCAACGTGAGCTCTACCATGGCCGGTGCCAGGGAGCTGTCAGGTGCCAGACTCAATGGCCCTTGTGGGGCTGGAGTCGACGGTATCAGTTTCGGCTGTGCCGCGGCAGGTATTGGTGCTGGGCGGTCAGATCTAGGTGCAGTCTCTGGCTGCAACGCTGGTGTTGCCGTCTGACCTTTCACCGTCTTCGACCTCAGGGAGAGGGAGTGGCGCGGAGTCGATTTTGGTGCCGGCAGTGGCCGGTGCCGGGAGTCCTTAGGCGTACCGGCGACGTCCGGTGCCATAGGGGTGCCTCTGCTCACCGACTGGCTCGTGCTTGGTGCCGAGGGCGACAGTGTCAGGGCCACTTCTATTAGGAGCTGCTTCAACCTAATGTTCCACTCCTTTTTAGTTCTAGGCTTAAAAGCCTTGCAAATTGGGCACTTAGCCGATAAGTGTGATTCCCCTAGGCACTTCAAACAGGAGTCGTGGGGATCTCCTGTTGGCATCGGCCTATGACAGGCCAAGCACTGCTTGAAACCCGGTGAGTCAGGCATGAGCTCCGGCACTGGGTGCGGAGAAGGGGTTACCCCCCGAACCCCGCAACACTTACTAACTAACAACTATAACTATGAACTATAACTAAATCTAACGAACTATATATATACAATAACAGTTAACTACACTACGAATATAACTAGAAAAGACTACGAGTAGCTAGGGAAGGTGGAGGTCAGCTAAGCCGCACTCCACTGTTCCAACGACCGACACGGGCGGTAAGAAGGAACTGAAGGGTAGCTGGGTCAGCTGGGGTATATATCCGGCGCCATAGCGGCGCCACTCCAGGGGGCGCTCAGCCGACCCACCGAGTGTTGCTAGGGTAAAAGTTTCTCCAACGAATGTGCAAGTGGTGTGCACACACCTAACTGGAATGCATATGAGCAATCACTCGAAGAAGAAGTGGTATTTCTATACTGTAACCATGTGGTGTAATTGCAATTTGTGTAGACACAAATTAGCTTTAATCTAGTGAGGGGTGCTGGAGCAATGAAGCTCTGGCAGTTCACACTTCAGTGTGGACTAGCCCTGTGAGTTATTACACACTGATGTGGCTTCACTGCTCCAGTACCTGAGACAGCTAGATTACAATTGGCTCAGACATGTCTACATGAGCTACAATCATATCCCATGATTGCAGTGTAGATATAACCTTAGAGTCTCTTAAGAAGAGTTCCTTCTATAGTAACATAAGCCAAATTTTATCTTGGATTGTGTGTGACTATTGAATTTACCAGCTTGAGGCAAAAGTTTAGGAAAGAGTATTAGCCATGATGGGGGAAGTGTATAGATTGTTGAACAGGGCTTTTCTATAGAACATGATTTGAAGTTCTCCACAGAAAATATACGTAACTTCATAATATTGGTATTTTATGTCACTTTTTAATGTTGTTACTGGAAGGTGTGGTGTTCTGTTTATTTTTTGTTCCCAGTAGACATAGTGGGTACCCTCCATTTTTATTATTTATTGTTGTAGGGACTATTGGCTGCTGAGCTACACCACAGCTTAAGTAATTATATCTCAAGACAAATTATGGCTTACTCTTTTACTCTGATTAATAGCATATTATGTTTTATTTCCTCATTAAGAGTTGTATCATCGATCCTTAACTTAGTAATAGTTAGATATTTTCAAATATAGTGTAACCAGAATGATGTGACCCAATACATTCTTGTACATGATTCTTTCTTTGATGATTTTGAAATTTCTAACACGTACTTTAAGCCATCCTTTTAATGTCTGTTTGAATACTTTTTTTCAAGATTTTGCCATGGTTTCTGACTTTGATTTGTAGAACAGTACCAGTGTTTTCATGAAATCCTTGAAAGTTGAACTTATGTTCACTAGACCAGAACTAGGATTGAGTGTTATGGAACACTTGTTCATTGTATCATTGCTGTGATATTGGATTTTTTTTAATATACTGTATATGCATGATACATTATAGTTTTCTTGTTTTAAGCATTGGATGTAATGTTACAAACATTGTACCCTGCCCTGTTTGTTGTACATTGTACCTGGCTAGATTACTTCAGCTTGTTTTATCAGAAGATCAGCATTTGTGATAGTGTGACATTGGACATCTATCTTGATCTTAGAATTGTATGAAAGCCATTTAGTACAAGAAATTATACAGTGTAATGGCTATGCTAATACCTCAGATATTAAAATTAATCACCATAAAATTCATGGAAAATTTTCACATACTAAAATGTATATTGCATTAGTAATAGTGCACTCAGAAAGCCTATTTAATAGACAACAAAACAAGCTAATGCCTTCTATAAAGGATTAGTTTATGTATGTGGGTAAATTAACATAAAATGAATGCTATTTTTGCTAAGTATTAGGAGATTTTTTTCAAATAAGAGTTAAGTTCACTATTGTACATCTGCAAATTCAGTGATTGACTCCAAGTGTGTTTTAGTCTCACTGTATGAAAATAATCCTTAACATTTGAATAGAACTTACTTGTTCATCGTCAAACATTAGCCCATTAATTAATCTTCACAATACTATGTGAGACAGGTACATAAGTAATAATATCCTACTTTTGAGATAGGGAAACCGAAGCAGAAATCTTTAATGCCTGATCCCAAGCTTATTGGTTGCAACTTGCACCTACTCAGTGTTCACCCTTGTGCTCACTGATCTCCTGAAAGTTCAGCCAGGAATGTGCCAAAAGTCATCCATCTAAATATAATAGTTCTGAAACAACCTTCCAGACACATGGTGCTGTCTCCACTGGTAGATGGTGGCAAAGGTCATAAAACCTGAACCTTGTCTACAGACCAGGAGTATTTCCCCATATTCCTTCATGTGTGCTTGCACATTCAAAGGTATTTACATAATCTCTAAAATTTATTTGCATATATACCTATTATTTAAAGGAGGTGTATGATGGCATCTAGTGGCATGTGTCTGCATAGAAAAACAATAGTGCTTCTATTATTGCATAGCCTACCTAAACCTGATGACAGAGTACTATGCCGGGCTAAAGAACAATACTTGATTTTTGAACCAATCTCTTCAAATAGAAGGATGATGAAACGTTTCATACAACCTGATCATTTTAATTTTCACGACATTTTGTTTAGTAATATGAATACCATGGACCACCACTAAAACATGTTAGAATAATTCAGGAATTCACTCTTCCTAACCTTTTCCATTTGATTGATATCTGTTTTCCATGTTCACAATGATTGCTCTACAATTGTTCACTTTTTAATGTTAAACACCCCAGCTCGCTAGTGTTGTCATAGTTACCAATTCATCACCAGTACTGCAGAATGAAAGTAAAGTGAGCCCATTATGTTTCCATAGGAAAGGAGCTTTCAAGGACTATTTCTTTATAAAGATTTATTCAACAGTTTTAAAATAAACTTGGAGACCTGTCGTCTTCTATGCTGAGTATGTTTTTTAGCTTTGTTGTTTTCAACTTTTCCATTGTGAAGGCCAACAATAAGTGGAAAATAGTGCTTTCTGAATTAGCTCCTAACAATGAAAATATATCAAAATAAAATCTTACACAGCTTCCGGATATTGGGAATAAAAACAAACACACATATCTTATCCCCAGAGACATCATCAACACAGTCCAGGGCATCACTGTCAGAAAGCTGAAAGGGCCAGTGTTGTCATTACCACCTTACAGGCAGAAAATAAGGAAAGATAAACATTAAAATTGTACACTAATGTCCTCGTCTTTCTATTTAAATATTAATAAGATTTTTTTAAAGATCTCCTTTGAAACAAATGACTTTTGGTTGTATACTCCTATACAGTTCAAAATATTTGTTTTTTCCCCTTAAATGATGATTACCAAAAAAGACCCAGAAATTCTTCCAGGCTGAAATTTTATATAATAATTTTCAGCCTGCAGAATTCATTTGTGTGCTTCCTACTGAATTTTGTAAATGGAGTGCACTCATTGCAAGACTAAGTATTATCTAGACCATTCCTGATAGGCATTTGTCTAACCTGCTCTTAAAAATCTCCAATGATGGAGATTTCACAACAACCCAAGGCAATTTATTTCAGAGCTTAACCCCACTGACAGGAAGCTTTTCCTAATGTCCAACCTAAACCTCCTTTGCTGAATTTTAAGCCCATTGTTTTTTGTCCTATCCTCAGAGGTTAAGGAGAACAATTTTTCTCCCTCCTCCTTTAAAAACCTTTTATGTAGTTGAAAACTGTTATGTCCCCCTTCAATTTTCTCATTGCCAGACTTAACAAACCCAGTTTTTTTTCAATCTTTATTTATAGGTCATGTTATCTAGAATTTAATCATTTTTGTTGCACTTCTCTGGACTTTCTCCAATTTGTCTATATCTTTCCTTAAACCAGAACTGGACACAATACAATACTCCAATTGAGGCCTAATCAGCATGACTTCTCACTTCTTGCTTACAATACTTCTGCTAATACATCCCAGGATTATGTTTGCTTTTTTTGCAACAGTGTTACACTGACTCATGTTTAGCTTGTGATCCACTATGACCCCAACATCTCTTTCCACAGTACTCTTTCCTTGTCAGCCACTTCCCATTTTATATGTGTGCGATTCATTGTTCTTACCTAAGAGGAGTACTTTGCATTTCTCTTTATTGAATGTCATTCTTTTTGCTTCAGACTATTTCTCCAGCTTGGTATCATCTGCAAATTTTATAAATGTACTCTCTATACCATTATCTAAATCATTTATGAAGATATTGAACAGAATTGGACCCAGAACTGATCCCTGCAGAACCCCACTCAATGTGCTCTTCCGGCTTGACTATGAGCCACTGATAACTATTCTTGGAGAACAGTTTTCCAACCAGTTATGCACCCAGCTTATAGTGGATCCATCTAGGTTGTATTTCCCTAGTTTGTTTATGAGAAGATCATGTGAGACAGTATCAAAAGCCTTACTTAAGTCAAGATATACTACATCTACCACTTCCTCTCTCTCCACAAGGCTTTTACCCTGTCAAAGAAAGCTATCAGGTTGATTTGACAAGATTTGCTCTTGACAAATCCGTGCTGACTGTTACTTTATCACCTAGAAAACTATGCTAGTTTCCTCCTCGATTCCCAAAAGATTGTTCAGCAAGAGAACTTTGTACATTACTTTCAGGTTTCCAGCTCCTTGATTTGTTTTTAACAATAGCTGTCTATGTTTTTCATTATTTAAGGCTTGATTCCACAAACCTTTTTTTCAGATAAATAGCTTTACTCACATGTAGAGTCCAATTTCAACAGGCATCAGGGAAAGTTTGCAAGAGCAAGAATGTATGGTCTGCTGGTTAGAATCAGGACTCCTCTGTTATATTCTCATTTCTGACACTGTTATATTCTTTGACCTTGGACAAGTAATTTATCCACTATGATTCATCCAATGCACCTGTAAAATGAGGATACAGGAGTATATATGATAAAAATAAGGTCCACTTGAGCCCCTGAATTAGTGTGTGGAAGGGAATCTCTGTACATAGATCTCTCCCGTCAACGTGGACTTATAGAATCATAGAATATCAGGGTTGGAAGGGACCTCAGTAGGTCATCTAGTCCAATCCCCTGCTCAAAGCAGGACCAAACCCCCAACTAAATCATCCCAGTCAGGGTTTTGGCAAGCCTGACCTTAAAAACCTCTAAGGAAGGAGATTCCACCACCTACCTAGGTAACCCATTCCAGTGCTTCACCACCTTCCTAGTGAAAAAGATTTTCCTAATATCCAGTCTAAACATCCCCCACTGCAACTTGAGTCTATTACTCCTTGTTCTGTTATCTGCTACCACTGATAACAGTCTAGATCCATCCTCTTTGGAACCCCCTTTCAGGTAGTTGAAAGCAGCTATCAAATCCCCCCCTCATTCTTCTCTTCTGCAGACTAAAGAATCCCAGTTCCCTCAGCATCTCCTCATAAGTCATGTGTTCCATCCCCCTAATCATTTTTGTTGCCATACGCTGGAGTCTGTCCAGTTTTTCAATATCCTTCTTGTAATGTGGGGCCCAAAACTGGACACAGAACTCAAGATGAGACCTCACCGATATCAAATAGAGGGGAATGATCACATCCCTCGATCTGCTGGCAATGCCCCTACTTATACAGCCCAATAGGTGTCAGAGCTTCTGCAATAACATTTTCCCCTATGATAGACTTTCTGCAGGTCTAGGGATCCATAAGGGTAGAGAAGGAAAGTCTGAGCGGGAAGGAGGAAACAGTGGATAAACCAAGAGAGAAGTGGGAAGGACTGCAAGGATGAAAATTATATTCCTGAGGTGAAAGCTAATCTAGCAGAAGTGTGCTGAAGCTAGAAGCTGTACTGGATCCCCAGATCTACAGCAAGACTATCACAGGAAAGGATGCTATTAAAAGAAACTGAATTACCTGTCCACAACTTCCTTTTTCCTGGAGCTTCAAATTTTGGAGAGAAAGGGGATTCAGGGACAGCCTTATAGCCAGTGCTGCTTCTGTTGCCAGGTAGAAGGATTTGGGTGACTCAGATCTTAAGAGACCCATCATTTGTGAGGTAGGTCTGTGAAGAGTTTGGTGGGTTGCGTAGCAAAGATCCTGGAAGAATGACTGAGGAGAAAATTATGTGAAGGAACCCTTTTAAACTTATAGTTTAAGGATGAATGCGTATGCCCAGAGTATTCACCACCTTCCCAAGAGTGGAAGCTCAAAGTTTTATAATGCATTTTTTTAATCTTGAGATAGGAGGTGCTGGACAGTGGAAGTACATACTATCTTTCCCCTCTGCCCTACATCCTGCAATCTTTTCTCTCAGCTTCCTGTTTCTTTTAAGTATTTCATTCTTTTGCTTAGTCATTAACTCCAGCCTCTTCTTAGAACCTCTCACTCCTGAAAATCTGTACTCCGCCCCCCCACAAGTTTCAGTGAGCAAAGGGTCTCTTTCATGTCTTCACTGAGCCTACTATGTGAGAGCAACTGATAGTCTTACAAGGGGACTTTTTCTCCCTCTCTCCTTGGGATCTGGGTGTCCAACAGACTGTTTCCCTTACAGGAGACCAGGGAAACAAATGAGAAAACCACTTCTGTGAAGCAGAATGCAGAGACAGCCATCATCTGAGGAACAGTCCCCCGCACTTCTCTGTGCAGCAGAGATGTTAATATACAATGCTGTATCTTAATAGCCATCTTGATTGGCTATTATAATGCAGCACTGCACATTAAAAGCATTACCCACTGCTGCAGAAATACTTACAAAGATGCAGTCCCTGGAAATTACCTTTCAGTTCAATGGAATGCTGCCACTGCCAAAAGAGCTGTCTCAGCTCCTTTAATTTCCAGGTAAAGAAATATATTTCTTACTTTTTAATTTTTCATTCACATGATTATGCCGAATGGTATATGCAGCCAAGGAAACAAGCTAGGGGCACAGGTACACCACATGCACCAACACAAGACATTGTAGCAGAGGCGTCTTGCCTTTACTCGAAAATGCTGGGGATTAACTATTCTATGTTCCTTGAAGATTTCTTTTTAATGGTTAGCTCCCCACCAGGAAACCCTGGAATTGCTGCAGGAGTTAGGACCAAGTGTGAATTAAAAAATGCAGGTTGGAAAATTCTTGAGCCAGAAACCTGGGGACATTAAGCAGATTGCTTGAAATGGTGGGAAAGTTGGGTCACAGGGATGAACAAGCTGGTGAGATGACTGTAGGGAGATAGCGAGCCAGGCATATGTGGGAAGTACAGCTAAAAAGAAAGTGCTGTGGTCAGGAGTGCTAGGCTTGTTAGGGACATGGTAGGAAAAATGAGGATGGACCCTCAGAAGGAGCTGCAATGAATTGGAGGCATCTTCACTCATCTCCCTCAAGCTCTAGGTGAAGAGGGTTCTGTGAGACCTATGAGGAGGCAGCTTCATCCCAACCTTTTTGGACACAGAATGGGGCAGGTATTAAAGCTCAGAGTGAAGGAAGGTAGTATGCGTATGTGGGGGGGGCGGGGCAGGAGAAGCAGAAGGATAGGTGTAGACCTACATGGAGGAGTGAAAGGAAGGAAGCCTGCTGGTGCATACTCTCATTTCTGATCCTTTGAACAAGAGTGGGGTCCTTGAGGGGAATAATGGAGATCTTTAGTCTCTACTTAAGACTTGTGTGGAAAAGAACTGGTGTATAGGAGTGCTGTGGGGCCCTGAATGAGTGAATGGTTAGGAAGAGTGACGGTGATGGAGGAGGCTAATATGGAGACAGCAACCCTAAAAAGCATCATTTCCAGATGTTAAGGATTCAGTGTAGACCTGGAAATTGTCTCTCAGCAGGTTTTGATCAGAACCAGACCACAATCCTTTGTGCTCTCTGTTGATATTAGCAGAAATATCTTAATTACATAGCCGTGAAAAAGGCAGGCACAGCTACTTATGGATTCTCTCTACCTAGGTTGCACTTTTTACCCAGTTCAAAGAGTTAGGTTGAGAGTCTGGTTATTTCATCTACACCAGTTTGCTTATCCCTACCTGCTACAGACCAGCAAGCTGTTCATAGGTTGTGAAGAAAATCTTCAGAACTATTTTAAGGGATGGTCTGATTCTTTTATATAATCTTCTGCACTTCTTTGCAAATATTACTGACACTACAGATAAGCAAAATGTAGTGAATATTTTATACTTAGTCCTTCGAATAGCATTTTAAAAAGCAATATCTTGCAGCAGAGATTAAAACATTAATTATTCCTCATTCTTGCGCATGCTTCTATAAAGCCAAAAAGTGAGACAGCAAGGTAGATAGTGACATTCTCCCTGCTCATGAATAGATGCCAGGGTAAGGCGAAGAAATATATTAACCTAGAATGAATAGGTTGGCTCATATGGGAGAAATAAAAGATTTGGTTGGAGAGAAGAAAATCTCCTGTAAGTTGTACACTGACACTTCATCCCCTGGGAAATTTTTCTTCCTTCCTGCAGCTTAGATATCCTCTTTTCTCTGGGTTCAGCAACAGCACATTTATTAAAAAAGGTCTCAATGGTCCAAAACACTACAGGCCTAATGCCCCACTATCATGCAGTCTTTAGAGTAATACCAGATCTTAATGATGGGGGGAATTGTAACTGGTGAGTATGGTATTAGAGCCTGCTATGGGTTGACCTTTCTTCTGTTGTGTCTGTTCATTTAGAGGGGAAGTTTGGGTTTAACTCCATGATGAGAAGTTTCTTCTGCTATCGAAGTAGTTTTCCACTCACACTTTAAATAATCTAAACAACAACTTTTATTGAACACTACAGTAAATTCCATGCAGCTATTGTACTAGTAACCTTCAACTTTACAGCCTGTTTCCTCTGAGTGGTCTCCACAACGCTGCTAGTCACTGTCCATATGAGAAATCCCTAAAATGTAGATTAGGATATCAATTCTGCTCTCATTTCACTAGTGCTATCATACTGAGATCACGAGATTGCTTCAATGGAACTGAAGGGAGAATCTGGTCCATTTTTTTTTTGAGGAAGGAGGAGGGAGAAGGAGTGCAAACAAATATTTATAATTATATTTTCAAATCTGTTGGAAGAGTATTTTAGATTAACAGATTTTATCTTTATGGGTAATTTTAATTTTAAATTGACAATATTAGAAGTACATATAATAGAGGAAACATTGAAAATTTGCATGTGATCAGAATATACCTGTCCACAAAAGAGAGCTAAAAAACTGCAACAATACTTGTGGCAATTTGAATATGTGATCCATATTTGAAATAAATTACCATAATTGTTTTTCCTTTTTTTGTGTGCAAAAGGAACTGACAGGAGACTCTAAAAAAGTTGCCACAGGGAAAAGCAAAAGCTATCAACATACATCTAGAAAGATCTCTTTGAGGAGAAAAGCACAGCTCACTGCAAAAGAAGTCAATATCCTCATTGATGGGCTGTTCAACTAGGAAGTGCAGAATTTTCAAGAGGGTGTAGTGCAAACGAATCCATCTAAGAAACGGAAAATCTGGCAAAAGATTACCATGAAAAACATCAAAGATGAAAGCAAACATAAGGATATGACAGAACTAAAGAAATGCTGGCATGCCATGAAAAGGCAAAGAGTTTATACGGAAGCAAAGTATACCTAACAAATGGAAATATTCTTTGTCTGGCAATACTGGATAAGGAACTACATCTGGACTACATCTGTTTGGAGGGCAGAAATACCAAAACAGATACTTCCTTTTGTGACATTTAAATATTTCAGGAAAGATTTTTGTACATTAATATTGTTATGCTCCTAAACCCTTATTTAGATATCTCTTACCCAGTCAGGACAAGTTGAGATGTTGGTAATTTAGCATCAGTCCCAGTGAACCCTGCACCCAGATATATTGTCAAAAGTGACATCATTGATCAGCCAGCCAAGTAGGGGAAAAAATTGTATTCCTAGCTTCAGTGCTTACCTGAGAAGTGGGAAATCCAAGTTAAAATCTCTGTTCCTCATCAGGAAGAATGGGGAATTGAAGCAGTGTCTCATTACCTGGGTTAGTACTCTAACCACTGGGATAAAAGTTATTTTAAAAAGCTGCCTCCTACATCTCCTCTGGTTATTTTGTGTGGAGTAAGGCATTTTGAGAACACCTACTACCTCTGGTGTTGCAGGAGAGATCAGTGGAGAAACACCTATCTGCAACTTGGCTTAAATATCACATATGCAACAGGGTGCATAGACTGGGACATTGTGTTCATGCCCAAGAGCAGAAACATAAGCACATAGGGACTTTTATGGTGAAAATTTAGGTGACTTCAAAGTTAAATTGTAGCTGAGCATGGGTTTGAGGATCTCAGTAGTATCTAAATTTTGGACTTAGGTGCCTAAACTGGGAGTTAGCCACCTAAGTCCTTGTATGGATCTCTGCCCCAGCATAAAGTTGGTGGGGAGGAACTCTTTTTAAAAAAAAGGGGGGGGGTCAAGGAAACCATAGTAGAAAGATATATATATCCCATACATTACATTCATGAAGTGCTAGATGTGAAAATAGTTAATGTAATTTCATCAGTTTTATCTATTTTACGAAGTACTTCAAGTATAGCTAAGACAATAACATCACAGATAAGCTAGTCATAAAATGTGGTAGGTATAACTATACTCAATTCATTTAATTATTGTCAAAGTCTATTATCCTTTACTTTTCACTCAATTTTGATCATACTGGGAACTTATTAGTTTGTTAATACACTTTTTATCCTATTTAAAAAAATGCATTCCCTGAGCAAATATGCCAGTTATTCAGTGACCATTATATTTTCTTGTATCAGGATTTTCCTGAATATCAACAGGTTATGTTAAAGCAATTGACAAATGCTTTATAAAATAATTATACAAATGAAAACTACTATTGTGTGTAAAAGAATTTTTCTGTCTTTTGTGAAGGGCTCTCCTGAGTGCTTTTATGAAATGGAGCGATGACCAAGAGTTGGAAGAGACCTCAAGAGATCATCTAGTCCAATCCTGTGCTCAAAGCAGGACAAATCCCCAACTAAACCTCCAAATCACCCTCTCACCGATTGAACTCACAACTCCACATTTAGCAGGCCAATGCTCAAACCACTGAACTATGTGAAAGTACATTTTACTAAATTGAATTTATACATTTCATTTTTATTATACATATTTCACCAAGACCTTTGTGTAGAAACGTGGATTGTATGTACCAGGTTGTTGGCTTCTAGTTATGGTTTCTTGAGCAAAGATCATAAACACATTTCCTTTAGAGCACTCAATATGCTGCTGTTCTTAGAGAAAAGGTTCTTAAAGAAAATTTCCCACCAGTAAAGAACTCAGTAATTCCCTGATAAACTTTACTAAACCAGAAGGACATGGTCCTACAGCACAGGTTATGGAACAAAGCGTTCACTAAAGAGCTAAATAATTTTTTTCAATGGATACAATGTTCTTCATTTTGAGTGTCATATCAAGAAATCAACAATATATACTACTGCATGCTCAAAAGCAGCTTTCAGTAATTGAAACCCATTGAGAAGGTTCAGGATAAGAAATCTGAAAATTTCAATTCAATCTCCATGCCTCTTAATGCAAGACTAGATTAAATAAATTGCAAACTAGTCTGCAGCAGATTTTTTTTTCAGTTTTATTCCCCCCTTGTAGCTCTAGAAGCAAGATAAAACTACTTTCAAATAAGATACCTTTGGCTGCAATTGTGAGTCAGAGAAATCTCTCTTTAAAGTCAGAGTTTTGTCTAAGATAGAATTATAGGCCTGACACTGCTGCCTACGCAAGAACAGACAATGCTTTGGTGAGAAATGCTTGTGTTTATTGCTTAATAAGTTTTCTTTGAAAACCTACTGTTAAAATTAAAAAAAAAATTCTCAGAAATCTCAAAAAGATGCTATGAACATTAACATTCAAATTTCTAGGGGTTTTGTGAAACCTGACATAAAAGCAGGTTTGACCACCCTCAGTTATTTCACTGTTTTATTTAACTCTCTGCCTCCCACCCCACTACTGTTATAATCATAATTAAAAACAAAACTCTGCTATTGCCTACGAAATTACACAAATTTACCCATCTAGCAATCATGCAAAATCCCAAGCAAGATGTGTGTAACAGATCACTGAGCATCCTTAATATTTCCTCCATTTTGAAAAAAAAAACTAAGTTATAAACAGAGTGCAATCAGAACATCCCATTCCAGGAAAGCATGAGGGAGATTTACTATTTGTACCAGACTCGAGTGACTAAAGCACAAGAATTAGTTACATAAAACAGTCAGAAACAATGTTCAGGAATTCTTCAAGAAAAAAAAATGCAAATTCCATAATAATGCAAGTCTCTGAAAAGCATCCATTGAAGAATTGAGTCTTTTTGACTCCTACTAGACTCACAATAAGCACCCAAAGTGGAGATTACAAAGAAATCAATGATAATCATCCACCGTGGGCCTCAGAAACATTTTCAATAATAGAAAACCATTGATGGAGCTCATGATTAGAAATTCAAAGGCCCCACCTGGCATCTATGTCTGTGTGTGCAAAAGAAGAGCTGGAGAAAGATGAAATCTTTCACAAGGATTTGCTTGCAACAGATGATTTTTTATCAAACTCTAAACCTCAATACAATAGAAAGAGCTCTCTGTATGGTTTTCCTAGATATAAGGCTTCATTTTAGTTACAGGTACCAGTGGACCCTCAGAGACTAGAGCCAAGATACATTTCTATTTCTAATAACTACAACTGGGCTTAAATACGTCACTCCAAAGAGCTTCAAAGTAACTAAAAGAAACACAGGAGACATAAGAATGATGACACTGAGTTAAAGTGCATATATCAGACCCCACAAGACTATTGTAGATTTAACTGAACACCAATATAAAGCTACTCCCCCCGCCCCCCGAAAAAAAAAGCCATAACCATGAGAAAAAAAATTCTTTGCCATTGTTTGTGTATTAGAAAATACGTATCTGGGTTTCTTCACCTTTTATATGAACAAAAAAAATCCACAATATTTTATAACTTCCTCATACCAGCCGAAACATAAGAAATGTACCACAGGTCATCATGCAGTCTAGTACAGCAAATTGCCAGCAAGGTTCAAAAAAAGATGAAAAATAATAGATATGATATCAAAATCTATTTAAACCAAAACTTGAGAGTCATGTGCACTACAATTCTTGAGAGGGGAAGATTTCAAAGCAGACACATCAATGGTCAAATCATTTTGTCAGCAATATACAAGTACAAAATGTAAAACCCCTATGCTGATGATGCCTAAAGGAAACCAGTAAGCCACACACTCTGAGTGTCTCTTCTTCACTCAGTTGCAGCACAGCACTCCAGCCCCCACAAAAACTGTTGGAACCAGCAACTTGCCTTTAAAAATATTTGCAATTAACACACTAAGAAGAATGATCAGTTCATTGAAGCAAATTGTTCTTCAAAGCCTGACTCAAAAAAGGATATAGGCAAATCAACTAGGTTGCCTCGTGGAGACTCCACCAAATCCCTATATTGGTGAGTGGGTTTTGCTAACTAATAAGAATGGTCAGGGTATTCAGCTCCCATGACACACAGATCTGTTTCATGCCAGGACATGTGCACTGTCTGCTCTGCTCTCCTGTGACTCTTCCCCACTCCATCCTCCACTGGAATCATGCCAACAGGTTATTAGTGCTGGCAGCTTGTTTCCAGAAATTCCTACAGAGATTCCACAGTATAGATGGACTTCGTCCAATGTTAAAACAGCTGTCTTGTTTTCCTAGGATTCCATGTTGGTTTCCAGGTGGTAAGAGTGTGAATGCATGGATCCATGAAAAATGAAAGAACAATTTAAGATTAATTGAATTCAGACACTTTTATTCCAAAATAAGAGTGTCCACACACAGACTTGCATTGAAATATGTGGATTAAATCCAATTGAGTTATTTTGGTGCAAATATGTTTGGAGAGCAACCCTTAGGCTATGTACATACAATAGCTTACATTGTTATAAATTATGTCACTCAGGAGTCTGCATAAGGGCATAAAAACACACCTTGGGAGTAGCATAAGCTATGTCATCAGGAGAAACTCTCTCACAGACATAGCACTGTGCACATGAACACTTATGTCGATGTAACTTATGTTGCTCAGGAGGGCAGAATAGTCACACCCTTGAGTGACATAAGCTTTGCTGAAATAGGCTGTAGTGAAGACATAGCCTAAGCCCTCCCACACCTCCTCTCACCCACACCCAAGTGATCTAAGTTACAACAACTTAAGCACTGGTGTGGCCAACACAATGTCAGCAGGAGAGTTTTTTCCACCAACTTAGCTACTGCTGCTCACAGGGGCTGGAACAACTACATTGATGGGAGAGCTCTCTCCCGTTTGCCTGGAGCATCTGCACTAGCAGCACTACAGCAGTACAGCTACATTGATGCAGTTGCATTGCTGTAAGCTCTGTAGTGTAGGCATAGCCTTAGTTTTTTTTGTTGGTCTTTGTTGGCACAATACAAGTGGCAGCTTTCTGAAGACACAGGGCTGTTAACAACCCTTCTCTCTTTAGGTAATGGCTCAATTCTCCCAGCACAGGGTGGTCTCCAAGTACTAGGCTGAGCAGCTTCCACTTTGAATTGGGTAACTGGACCACACTGGAATCAGTGAAAACATTTAGATGTCCAAATAATCTTCTTTAGGTGCAGAGATCACGTTCTAACAAACCCAGGGTAGTGCTTTCTCTAAAGCACTGAGATATTTTTTCTTAGCCTTACTAAATAGATTCTGGAAGAACTTTTGTATTCATCAGCCTAGATCAGGGTTGGCAACCTTTCAGAAGTGCTGTGCCGAGTCTTCATTTATTCATTCTAATTTAAGGTTTCGTGTGCCAGTAATACATTTGAAAGTTTTTAGAAGGTCTCTTTCTATGTCTATAATATATAACTAAACTATTGTTGTATGTAAAGTAAATAAGGTTTTTAAAATGTTTAAGAAGCTTCATTTAAAATTAAATTAAAATGCAGAGCCCCCTGGATCGGTGGCCAGGACCTGGGCAATGTGAGTGCCACTGAAAATCAGCTCGCGTGCCTCCTTTGTCATGTGTGCCATAGGTTGCCTACCCCTGGCCTAGATATTTAGTCTCCTCTTCTTGGTAGCTACATACAATCTAGTTTAGTTCACAAACTCACTCACACATTTTACTGTAGTCCCATCGCCTGATTTTCCCCATTTCTGATATAGAATACTGTTTGAACTTCTTTCTGACTCCTCCTTTCTTCTTCAACTTCTTGGCCTCTTTCTTCTTCCTGAATAAGAACTAGTGGTATAGACAAATACCTAATTCAACATATAGATAAATTATAAGGTCTCTAGCAATACTCTTTTTTGTCTTCTGAATTTAGTTTTAATAATGGCTTTGCCATATCTAGCATATTCCCATAACTATATAATTCATTCATGGAGTAAGAGATTCCCTTCTACTCCCTCCCAAACCCAGGGACAAATATATTTTCAATAAACACAGCTACACTCACCATAACTAGTAAGTCATCAGTTATAAGCATATGCAGCTACAACTATAAAATGGGTCTGATTGTCTACTTACTTTTACAATAATGAGAATCAGCAATAAATCCATTGGAATCTTTTTGGTTGCACTCATGTTAAACCAATATAAGTGAATGTGGAAACAAGCCCAAAGTACACTCATCTGACAGGAGGTTTAAATATTTAAAAAAAACAAAAAGCTTTTGCAGAAAAATGCAAGATAACAAATCCACAGAAAGTGAAAAGTCTTAAAGACCAGAAAAACACTAGGGAAATATTTATCATGATAAATTATAAGAGTTACTTATAAGTTTGTAGGAAGGGAAAGTGGAGGAGAGTCAAGAAGGCACCAGGAACCATTTTTGGCACATGGAGGCAGGAACTTCCAAGTGCTCAGCAGGAAAGTGCACAGAGCTACAAGTCTTCCTGGGGTACACCATAATCCTCTTTGCTACCTCATGTGTGTCTGGGGTGCAGAACCTTGACTACCCTTGAATATTATTTTCTATCCCCTTTGGGGCCCTTATACAGTGCCAAGACAGTAAGTGTTACAGGAATATATGTAACTAGAAGAACTGGTTGGGAATTTTCTGACTGTTTTTTTCACTGCACTTACCTTTTTTTTCTCAACTAACTTCCTCCAAAACACACAGGGCTCTGATAGAAACCTGTCTGGTGTCCTGCCAACTCACTTGGTGGGTTACTGGGAACCCCAGGACTTCCAGGATCCCTGCTGCAGAGCTGGAAACCTGGAAGCTCTGGATCTATCCAGGGCTCTCAATATTTCTAGGCTTCCAGCTCCATAGTAGAGAGCTATGAAAGCCCTACAAGCCCCAGACATGAGATCAGTTTCTCAGGGCTTCTATGCTTCTTGGTATGCAACAGAGAGCCTGGAAACCTTAGCGTAGCCAGCTGCTCTATTTCAGTTTGATTGGATTTCAAGATTTCTAGGCTTTGTTCTGAATTGTTCTCAAATGTCAAAGTTTCCCAGGGAATGGAAATTCTGAGTTTTGACTAGCTGTAGTTAGTTAATACATTCATTGACAATAAATAGTGCACAAGAATATTTGCCATCGTTCCTGAGTTTGGTGAAGGTGAAGAACACTTGTTGTACACATTAACAATGGTTTCCTGTATGCAGTTCTTTCCATGATGTTCTTAACAAGAAAAATGAAATTCTACCTGGCCCTTACACAAGGTATGTAATGGTGAGGAGAAAAAGAGCACCTTCTACCCTCTCCTGACTCTGCACAGCCCTGTAAAGTCCAAGCAAAATCTGACATGCAGATAGTAGTACGCAGTTTTCTGTGGACAGAATTAAAAATGGTAGGCCAGATTTACAGCTATTGTGAGATAGTATAGTTCTTTGATGTCAAGGCCATACAAATTACAAAAATATCCACCATTACAACATAAGCCAAAAGGCTATATCAATTAGAAATAAGGAAGCCAAAACTAATAGCTCTATTTGTATTGTGTCTCTGTAGTGCTGTGCTTCCAGCTTCCTTTACTGCCACAAAAACCAGGATCCAAATAGCTTGGAAGAGAAATTTGGACACCGTGGTACAATTCTATCCTCACTTACTCAAATGTAACTCCCATTTAAGTCACTGGGAATTACACCTATGTGTCTGAGGGAAAAATGAGTGTACAGTACCCATTACTCACTTCCCTGACAGTTCTTTAACTACTGCAGAAGGCAAGAAAGGACTGGTACAGACTATGAGATGGAAGCTGAAATTGCCACAACTTCACAAATTGATACCAAAAAAGACTTTTACACCAAACAGCAAATTATTTCTAGCTAGTGGGAAAAGAAATAGGAAGTTCTGTGGTGGATTCAATAGTCACAAGGTTTCAATAAATTTGAGTCCTAGTGTATATGTAGTGCCACAATTCAAAACGAGACCTGTTAAAAATTGAGAAAGAGTAAAAGGAAGCGAATTTTCAGTTAGATCCAAATGCAGAAGACCCTTAATCAAAACTTGCATTGAAATAACTGACTGACTGAGGACTGAATAAAAATTGAATAATGAGTTAATGAACTGTTGTTTATGTTAAAAGGAAACATACTTTACTGGCAAAAGAGAGTCCTTCTTCCTAATACTTGCAAATGTTGCATTCTGAACAGTACAATCATTTACACATCTTAATCCCACAAATTAGAAAATATCTTCATATTATCATATTGCATCAAAATACTTTTTTAGTCTTAAAATAATTGAACGGGCATGCCAACTGGTATACCAATATAATAAAAACCAGCAGGATCTTATTAAGAGGGGTAAGGCAAAGATCCCACATTTATTGTAAATATAATAATAAAGCAAAAGATAAAAGTAAACAACATCGTTTGACTACTTATTCCTATTACTACTTATTCCTTATACACACATATAAATTCATTCACACAATCATTCATTCAAGTTCTGAATAGGTGTTATAGTTACCAGCCTAGAAGTTGCTTGTGCCAAGTTACTGGCCAGGTATCTTGGTCATGAGGATGGAGCTGAGTCTGTGTCAGATGCACCTGATGCTCCTGGAGGTTGGCAGCAGAACCAGAGACTCAAAGTCCTCAGTCTTTGGAGTCTGTACTTACAGGAATTAATTCCTATGTTAGTCTATAGGAGCTGTTTCATCGTGCTGTTGCTGACTCAATCAGCAGATGGCACATTCCTGGTGGCTCCACACTGTCTAAAGTTTGTGTTTCTCATCCTTCCAGGTGTTGGGGTGGATCCCAGCTTACCCTCCAGGGGTTGTCTGGTGGTCTACTTGACACATTCTTTGGCCAGTGGATACTCCCTTTCTAGGCTGGCACCTCCCTAACCATTCATGTACATCAAGCATTCATCAACATACATTCCATGTCTTAACCATATTTTAATTTACTGTCTCCACCACTTTCAGGGTATGTGCCTAGGAGCCTTTGCTGTTACAATGAAGTGAAAGTCACTTAACGGCTTATAGCATTTGTTTACATTGTATCAATTGCAGGTAACAGTATTTACTTCAAGAACAAAGTCAATTAACTTGTTTGTAAGTTTTACATAGTAATAGAGTATCTTTCACAGGACAGATATGATCAATGGTTTCTCCAGACAGGAGCTTATAAGTTTTAACAGAAGAACTAAAAGATTTTTGCACTTGGTGAAACTGGAGGGTCACTGTCACTTAGGGGAATCACTGTTAGTACCTTCTTTAATATCCCTACACAGAGGAGCATACTTGCTTTCTAGACTAGTATTCCCGAGAGAAATTATTTCTTGTTAACATTACAATCTCTTAATACTTTTGAACAGCTAAAATAAGTTAACATTAAAAAAGTATATAACACTTAATGACTGTAGAGGATAATGTACCACGGCACACATGAAGGAATATGAATGGATTATCTGCTGTGCAGACCTCTACCTCCTAAAAACAGTCCGCTATCAATAAATGGATTTTAAATGTTAAAATAAAGTGAAATATTTTACGTGCAACATCCACAATGATAGTAAATCATTTCGACCCATATTTGTTACGAAAGTAGTTTGGAAACATATGTATGTTTTTGAGTGCATCTCATCACTTTGTGGTTGCATCCAGGGGCGGCTCCAGGCACCAGCATGCCAAGCACATGCTGGGGAGGCAAGCCACTGGGGGCGCTCTTCCAGTCGCCATGAGGGTGGCAGCCTGCCTGCCGTGCTTGGGGTGGCAAAATGCCTAGAGCCGCCCCTGGCTGCATCTGGGGTTTAGCTCCACCAGATCTGCTGCACTGTCTCTTACTCGTGCAGAAGCTCCTCTTGTGCTCCAGGAGTTGCAGGGCTTCCTCTTTGTGAGTTGGGATGTTCCTTCTTCCTGGCTTGGCTCTCTGACCAGGTCACTATATGATTTTCCCCTCCGGGGTATCAAAGTTTTGCTGGGCTGGCTGACTAGGTATAATTCCCTGCAGTCTTCCAATCCAAGGCAATATCAATTCCCCAGTGGCTGATAGAGGAACCCAGGCCCACCCACTACTTTGGGTTCCAAGCCAGGGACCCTACAATCAGCAGCCAACATCTGCTACCTCCCAAACCTTGCTGCTATCACCCTAGACTTCTTCCTTCTTCATTTCAATTATCTCCTTATCAACCACATTTGGGTAAACTCTTCCCTCAGAGCCAGGATTCCAGGGCCTCTACTCTTCCCTAACCTTTCTTCTTTTCCCTCTCTAAGTCCAGAGAGCATCCTCAGGCTTCCACATGACAGTCCTACATGACAGACACATTAACCCTTTTGAGCTTGTGTGGGATGAACACCCCATCACAGTGATGGACATGCAGGTGATTTATAAAGGCTTTTTTGGTAACATGCAATTATTATTTAATTAATGACTTTTAAAATAAAATCTTTGGTACCTTTTGGGCAAATATGCTCTAAGAGGTTCACAAATGATCAAATTAAAAAAAAATAAACTGGATAACAGCAGAGGAAAAATCTTTTCCTGTCTCCCATCAGAATTTCAGAGGAAACTAAAAGGTGAACTCCTCAGTGCAGAATGTTCACCCAAGGCCCATGCACTACTTAAGTCCTATTTTGAGGTTTGTCAAAAATCTTCACTCAAAATATATTAAGAGCTATCTGCATGATTATGGGATCCCTGGAAACAGAGCAGTGGTGGGGAGCATTCAGGTGCTTACCAGTCAGGTCCCCCATTTAATGCCCCCCCAGAGCTAAATGTGTTAATATTGAAAGTACTATTATAAACAAATAAATGTAAATAGAATCATGTAACTCAGACTTGGTGGTGGGGGGGGGCGACAAAACTATTAGCTCATCTGACCCCAACCATGCAAAACATTCTAAAGACATAGTTCCACAGACTAATATTTCCCACAGTCAGGAATCCCCTTCCCCTCTCTCCCAGCAACTTACAGATGAAATTTTGTCCTTCTAAATTTCATCTTGTTATGTATAATTATAGCTCATTTTATCAGCATAAGTTATTATTTTATTTTCCTGCTTGGTTTCACACAGTTCAAATACTTTTAGACTATTTAGACTTTTACTCCAGGAACTTCTAATCAGTGATTATTTATGCCAAAACTTTCACTAGTGTAGCAAAACATAAGTACTCTCTGCCACTATAGCACCTGCCTACCTCCTCCAGGGAACTTCCACAGTGATGTGTTTCAAACAGTGTTATGCAGTCCATATATGCACTGATGCTTTTTGCTACCATATTCCACAGCAAACTTGTGCCTAATTTGTTTTTCACTATTATCTTGGCCTTTATATCACTAACCATCAACTGCCATCATACTGAATTTTAGTTTCTGAATATTTTCCCCTGGATACTGTCTTGCATTTTTCAAAGCTGGATTACATTTCGTTGTTTTATGTTTTTACTTCCTTTCGCTCCCGGTAAATATTCCTGTTCCGAGCTCTTCAGTTTAGTATCATCTTTTAATTTCATTAAGGTACTATCTGTTGATTCCTCTTAAATCATTCAGAATATGGCTAAG
Organism: Gopherus flavomarginatus; assembly: GCF_025201925.1. Classification (NCBI taxonomy): domain Eukaryota; kingdom Metazoa; phylum Chordata; order Testudines; family Testudinidae; genus Gopherus; species Gopherus flavomarginatus. The sequence goes on from NC_066619.1 coordinate 191,848,783, forward strand.
GAGCAAAGTCACTTCTCCAAAACAATATCTTTGTAGCTCTAATCTTGCCAAATGGAGATCAGGTATAAAGCCATCTACACACAGCCTGTGAAGCTGGTGGCTGCACAAGATACATGTTGCACTCCTTTAAACAGTAGCAGAGCTGCTACTGCAGCACACCTTCCTCAGGAGGAATTCAGCATGAGTCTGCCAGTATTTCTTCTAGGACCCTTGCTAAACTGTAGTTTCTTTCCCACACTACTTCCTACACCATTAACGCACAGTCTAGATCTAATTGTACACTTGTTTATGGAACAAATACATTTAAAACATTCTGTTCAATTTGCATTATGCCTATCAATACAAAGTCACTAACATTATGTAGGAGGATGGATATAAATAACGAAAATGGAGCAAGAACTGTATGTGGGTGTATAACATGGCAAGTGTACTTGACAAGGATGTAAGCACTGTTCAGAAAGTGTGCAACTTGATTGGCAGAGATATGTTAGAAGTAAATTACTCACCCATAGAAACTATTTACAGTAGAAATACTGTTTCAGCATATTGGTTATCCATTACAAGCTGAATTTGTTTTATACCCATCCCACTAAAATACAGCGTACATCACACTTGCTAAGAATATTAGGATAATTTAATCTTCATTTTATTGTAGGACTGTCTAGTCTGATAGGGACAGTTCCAGCTTTCATGGGTGCATATTAATAGCATGCAAGTTGGTGATCATATGATGCTAGTGAATGCATGTCTGGCAGTCTAATCTAAAATGACTTTTCTTCATATTTTTTCCTTTAAAAACCACAGTTATCCTTTTCTTACCTGAAGTTATTAACGTCACGATTCTCCCCTACCTCACAGTATCTGCACAACCCTGAGGATATCCCTTTTCTGCATCATTCCCCCTTCCCATCCTATATTTTTTTTGTACCCAGTAGCACATTTCCCCTCCCAAATATGTGCGTGTATATATGAGATAAAGAGAGAGGCCTTTCAGACACCATCTAAATTTCTCCTGAATCAGTCACCTCTTCTTTGTCCCTTATTATAGAGAAAGATATTTTGGACAAGAGCCAAAGTCCCTATAGTGACTCTGTATGACGTTATTGAAGAGTTCTATGTTTATTGCCTCTCAAGAACTCTTATGCCAAACCTGCTCATTCCACTATAGTTTAAAAATGTAAACATCTCTGGAAATTTAACTGAATACCTGAATATATTGCTGATTTCTTTCTGACTCAGTCAATAGAAATGAAGCTTCATATATGCCCAGGTTATGCACTTCAAAATTTTCTATCGGTTTGAGAGATCACCAGTTATAAAACTATGCCCCATTTTAAGTGTGGGGAATTTTTGTCAAACAAGTAGATTATTTCAAATCAAAATAAACTTGTTAATTGCAACCAATACATTTAGTTCTATGATGATGCTCAAGTAAAAAAGGAATCCCAGAATTTTCTCCCACAACCGCATTTTATATTATTTTTAATATATGTGAAGTATTCATTGTTTATTTTTGAGTTCATATGACAAGGCTTTTAAAAAAGACAAAGATGATTTTTTTCCCTCTGGGGCTAGGGGCTCCAGAGGCTGTCTATTTCCCAAGGAGTGCAAGCTGAAAATCAGCAAAGAATCCTGTGGCATCTTATAGACTAACAGACGTTTTGGAGCATGAGCTTGCGTGGGTGAATACCCACTTCGTCAGATGCATGTCTGAACATCTGACGATGCAAAGCTGCATCTGACACCATGCAAAGCTGAAAATGAATACTGTACCTTTCAACAACATATTCCATCAAATTCACCACACAGTAGCTTACATTCTCTGCCACACAACTTAAAGGGGGGTGGGGGAGAATTACCACAAGGCTAAATGAATGTGCACAGGCTGTTATTGTAAATAGAGCTGCTAAACTTTCGCAATATGTTTTTGTGGCGGATGGGGGCATTTTGTTTTTTTGTCCCAGTAAATGCAGCACCTGTGAACTCCCAAAGACCCAGCTTCCAGTGGATTCATTCCTGCTTTAAATACATTAAACGTCTACCTGCAACACTGTTTAATTCAAGAATCTAAACACAGAGTTGCTTTGCTGTGAACCTTTCCTTCAGAAGAGAAAAGGAGACTTTTTTTACATCATAATACAGTGATGAAAGGGTTAAGAATGCAAGACTATACATGTGCAGCTACTCTAAAAGAGAGCTATAAAGAGAACAAACAGATCTGGACAGCAGGAGGCAAAAGTTTGTTGTTCATTTCCCCTCACCCCCCATTATCATTATTTATTTATTGCTGCACTGTTGCTAGGTTACTGCTGCTACCTTTTGTCCTGAGTCAGCCAGGAAGTACAGTGGCATATAAGGAGCAGGTCACAATGCCTCATTGCCAGAATAATCAAACAGTCGTCCTCCTCACCTTCCTCATTGTCAATGTCATGACTGTGCAAGTCATCATAAAACAAATCTGAGCTGTTGTCTTTGGAAGGCACTTTAGTTTCAATGCAGTACTCTGCCAGCACAGAGGGATTCCTCAGCCTCTCCTGCCATTGGGGAGGACTCTGCTCCTCTCACTCTGGACAGTGTTGTGGAACCTCCAGCTCCGAGTCCCTCTGCTTTTGCTCCCATTCCATCCTCCTCTGCAGAGCTAACAGAGGGAAATGTGGTATAAATTTTTGTTAGCAAGGAGAGACTTGGAAAACACAGTAGGAGCTATGAGTCTGTTGAATCTGAAGATCCAATTGTTCTATAGTCCCTTTCAAACTAAAACCACTCATGATGTCTAGCAGATTTCAAAGTTCTGCCAAACTTTTTTCTTTTTAAACTGTTACCACAATTTGCAGCAACCCTGCTGCAAAAATATTCACTTGTATAGTGAAGTCAATCTTTTTTTTCATTTCATCCTAGTAAAAGATGATAAAATGGTAAATCTAAGGATACAAAGGCAAAATGCCTCAAGAGAAAGATCCAGTGTAAGCAAGAACCAAAACATTTTTGGGACTGGACATTCAGGTGATTTGTCGCAAAACCATGAAACCTAAACATAAAGCATTCTCTCATTAGCTGTCCCATAAGATTAGCGTTGCCGAACATCAGAACTGAAACATATTGACTAAGAAACTTGTTTGTTTCCTGCTTCAGTGACCTTAAATATTTGACGTGTCAGTTTAAAATAATTTGTGATACAATATTAATCCAAATTGATAGTTATTCCTTTGCCACTTTTCCAAAAGAATTCATGTTTTATGATGGAATGGGATGCATTAGAGTGAATTACATTTTATTTTCTTCTCCTTGCAGCTATTGGAATATCTGTAGAACATAATTAATAAAAATGTTGAGAATGTTAATTTTAAGCACTCAAAAGTCAAGAAATCTTGTAGAGATAGGATCACACACACAAATTTTACTCTGCTCTGTCATTTTGTTGCACTGTTAATTAAAAGCCATGGATTTTCATTATTTGAAAAGTAGTACAATGCATTTTTTTCTTACAGATATATGCAAATATGAAATATCTATTTGCATTGAGTCTCACTTTATATATAGGCTTGTCTACATGGTGCATTAGTCCACTTAAGGGACATACGTCAGAGCCCTGAAGCCTCTTGTGGAGTTAGGCTGCTAAGCTAGGTGAGTCCTTTTAAAAAACAGTAATATCTCAACAACCAAGGAAGAAGAGGAGGAGGAATAATGGTTGTTCTCCTCTTTTAATCTTTAGACCAGTGGTTAGAGCATTTACCCAGCATATGTGAGCCCTGGGTTCAAATGCCCCACTTCCTCCCCAGCCTGATGTAGAGCAGCAAATTGAACTTAGATCTCCTACCATGCCTTGACTACTGCACTATATAGTATTCTCAGGTATGTTACCGAAATGTCGGGTCAGCCTAGCTGAGAGCCAATGACAGCCAGACAGGGATAAGGAAAGGTTGCTTTATTCTGCAGAAGAAAGGAGAGTTCTGTACCTTGGTACAAAAAACTCTACTCCATACAAAAACTAAGAATCTTTTATACACACTCACACACAGGCTTCGGTCATGCTAGCATTTGATTGGTGGTTAGCAAACCGTGCACTTCTGCAATCTGCTCAGCAAAAAGCAGCTTAGGACCAGCTTCAACTGCCTCAAGATTGATAGGGGAAGACAATTCAAAAGTTCCAGCTACTGTGTCTGTGAGATATCCAATTTCCCCTAATGGTTGCCAGCTATTATAAGGCTACTAGCTGTTAGGGGGTCGCTGCTGACTGTCACAGGTGGGTCTCTCAAATTCTGCTGTTTAATCTATTTGCGTGCACGTGTGTGTATAAAAAACATTCATTGGAGCAGAGGGTCTTGAATCTGCTTTTTTACCCCAGATGAGTTCCCTAACCACTGAGTTAAAGGTGTTACAAGGGGGCACTGCCACTTTACATTTTGTGTGGGTTAGATATGCTCAGAGCACATCTATTGGATGAGGTTCCACAGGCAAGATAGGCAAGGGAACACCTAGTTTGTAAATGCTGCTGGAGCTTACGCATGGCTTAGGAATGGAGCTGCTGTGTGGGGCAGTGTAAGGACTCGGTTGGTTGTATTCATGCTAGTGACTGTAATTTCCCCGGGAACTTTAATGTCAGAAATTTAGACAACTACAAGGTTAGATGCCGGCTGAGCTGTGGTGTTGTGAATGTCACTGGTGCCTAAATGTTGGCCTTAGGTGCCTACATGTCATGTTAAAGCTATTTACACAATGTCACACAAACTCTGTGGAAGAACGAAGAACTGAATCCAGTTCGCTGTAGTACCAATCTTGTATCATAATAAGTAGATCAAAATTCTTCTCTATGTCCAAAAGTAAAGTTTCCTCATTTCTCATGTACAATAGATATTGGATATAATTCTCCTTTATAGTGGGCTTGAGGCATTGGAGTCATCATTCTTTATTCTGTAGTAATTCAAAGGTGATAAGAATAAAATATGTTATCTTACAATGCTTTAAAAGGGGTGGAACTGTATTTTAACTGCTTCACTGTGTCTGTTACAGCTATCCCCTATTCCATTTTGTTTCTTACAGCTGTCCCCAGACTCCATTTTGTTTTCTGTTCTCCTGTGGCCGCCCTTCCCTGGCTGTTAAGTTGTTTACCAGGGCCACTTCCCTTCTCAAAGGGAGGGCCCCTTAAGTTGTTTAACAAGAGCCATTGCCCTTCTCAAAGGGATGGCCACTTGTGCTGCGTGCTAAGTGGGACCACTGCCCTGTTCAAAGGGTTAGTCCTGTTATCAGCCTTCGTTGAGCCTGGGCTTGGTGTAGGGTAGGCAATGTCCAGAGCTGCAAGACCTAATGTGTTTTTAAGATCCTGGGCATGAGTCATAGGCCTCATGTGCTCTTGAGTCACCTATTGCACAGGACTCTGTCCAGGCATGGCTCTGGGCTTACCTTCAGTTTTTTCCCTGTGCCCCCTCCCCTGTGACAGAGGGAGCCTATCAGGATTACTGGCGGGAAACTGCCCAAGTTTGCCTTTAAAACCAGACATTTTTGAAACACACCTCAGAAAGTTCCTGCATTGCTGCCTGGTCTGATCAGCCAGGGGTTCTGGGGGGTCCTTTCTCCGCTCTCGTTTTATTTTTGAGCGTACCCCCGTTTTTTGAACGCCCTCCCCCCCGAAGAACAAATTGCTATCTGAGAGATCTCCTGATTATTGAGACTGTACCGAGCCCTCCTTGCCTCTTCTGATGTTGCTGCTGCTTCTGCCTTTGCTGCTGCCTTGGGGACTGGTAAGAATCCCTCTGTAAAACTTTCTATACTTTTATTTTATTATTTTAGCTGCTGGCTCTGTTTCCCCAGCACACAGACTCAAGCTAAACCTTGGCCTGTGTCTTAAAACCTCTCTTAAACTCCAGGGCTCTTTGCCGCTAAAAATAAGTTTGTGCAGCTGCTAAGCTCTGCTCCTGTGAGCTTTGCCTTGGGGCTCTCTGCTTTCAGCTGTATCCACCACTGTAGCCACCATCCTTTGGCTTCCTTGGGAGCTGGGTCCTGGACACATACCACTCTGCCCTCTGTAACCTCCCCATAGCATAAGGTGCACCATAGGTCTTGGTTTTTTTAGTTTAATAAGTCATAGTTTGTTAAGATTGTAGAGCTTGTAAGTTTCAACTGCCTTGTTATAGTTTACTGTTTTGTTGCTCCGTATAGTTGTTTGTTATAGCTTTGCTTAGAATTGTGATATTTGTTGTTTTGCCTAGTCGTTGGTTAAGATAGATAAGGTTTTTTGCTGCGTAAATTCGCCTTCCTGCTGTCCCGATCTCTCCCTGAACTTTCTCGTGTCTGTTTTTCCCCCGCTCCAATCTCCCCCTCTGTGTGCTCCTCCGTGTCTCCCTGTTATAACCCTTTGCTGCTTTTCCCCCGCATCTGCACTCCCCCCGAACTTCCCAACTCCTTGCTGCTTCCCCCCCTGCGTCTGCATCACCCCCGAACTTCCCAACTCCTTGCTGCTTCTCCCCTTGTGAAACTTCCCAAACCCTTTGCTGCTTTTTCCCCGCATCTGCACTCTCTCTGAACTTCCCAACTCCTTGCTGCTTCCCCCCCCCACGTCTGCATCACCCTCCGAACTTCCCAAACCCCTTGCTGCTTCTCCCCTTGTGAAACTTCCCAAACCCTTTGCTGTTTTTTTTTAACCTTTGTTTTTGGTGTCCGCTTGTTGCTTAAACCTCTCTCTAGCCCTTCTTTACACTTCTCCGCTGCCCCTCCCCTACCGAAGATCACCATCACACTGCTCCGTTGTCCTTACCCTGTAGGGCTTCAGAGTCTCTCGCTGCTTCCAGCCGCTCGTCTGCATACCACTAATCACTCACTCCCTCCCCCCCACCCCCCGTTTCTTGGCCCAGCCTTTATATTGATATTGTATTGTTGTACTGTAACTCACATTAACTTGTAATTATAACACCCCATTGGTTGCCTCCACTTTTCTGATATACTTTGTATTTACATTGATGCCACTGTGTTACATTGTGTATCTAGCTAATAACTCATATAGAAGCTACCATTTTATTTTGCATTTCTTTTGGGTACGCTTTGCATTTCCACACTGTATCTAGAGTTGCTTATTGACTGTACTATATCCCATTGTGCTGAACCACACTTGCTGTAGCCCACTATTAGAACTCCCTACACTTTTCAATAAGAAGAACCTCCCCCATCGTTGTCTATTGTAAACACTCTATACACTCCATCCCATCGTATTTCATTATTAAATTCCCACCACTTCCTTTTTTTTACTTTAATAAAGAAATTAATTGGAACCCCAGCTGTGTGGTAATTGCTCCCCAAGATCCCATATACCTGCAGGCAGGGACAGAAGTTATGTAAAGGAATAACTATATACCATTTGGAATTCCTCTGTTCCCTAGCTATCTGGCACAAATGAAGCCTCAGCTATTTTTTTTTTATATTCAACAGATTTGTCTATAAAATCACATCTGTTTCCTGTACATTATCAAGAGAACATTTCATAGTGTAAGCTAACAGAGTAACATGCTCATTTTATTTTTAATTTTTGCAAGTTTTTGAACAATTAATCTAACTCCTTTAAAACCACACTTAAAAAACATTAAAAAAAGGGAAATAATGAGGAATTAGCAATATAACCTGGAACAAAAGAAATCCATGATTGTGAAAATCCTCAGAATTTGTTGATTTACAGAGTTCAGGTGAATTTGGCTTAGCTGGGGTCCTACCAAATTCATGAAAAATGTGTCACAGAACATGAAATCTGGTCTCATGTGTGCTTTTACTCTATACTATGCAGATTTCACAGGAGAGACCAGTGTTTCTCAAATTGGAGGGTCCTGACCCAAAAGGAAGTTACAAGGGTTTCCAAGGTTATTTTAGAGGGGTTTCAGTATTGCCACATTTATTTCTATGCTGCCTTCAGAGCAGGGTGGCTAGAAAGTGATGGATGTTGGCCAGTCGCCCAGCTCTGAAAGCAGTCCCCCACCAGCAGCAGCACTGAAGTAAAGGTAGCAATACCATACCATGCCATCCTTACTTCTGTGCTGCTGCTGGCAGTGGCTGTGCTTTCAGAGCTGAGATCCAGCCAGCAGCTACCGCTCTCCAGCTGATCAGGTCTGAAGGCAGCACTGCCACCAGCAGCAGTGCAGAAGTAAGAGTGGCAGTACTGCAACCCCCATCTACAAAAACCTTGCAACCCCCTGCACAGCTCCTTTTTGGGTCAAGACCTCACAATAACACCACCACGAAATTTCAGACTGAAAAAGTTTGAATAATGAAATTTACTATTTTAAATATCTTATGACCATGAAATTGACCAAAATGGACCATGAATTTGGTAGAGCCCTAGCCATAGCATAGTGAAGCTAAGCTTTTCACTCCTTTGAGTTGTGAAAATAACCTTTACAGTTAGGGTGACCATATGTCCCATTTTGGCTGGGATTGTTCATTTCTAAAACTCTGTCCTGGCCGTCCCAACTTTTTTTGGCAAAAAAGCGGGGTGTGGCCCCTAGTGGGGCTTGGCAATGCCAGCCCTGCATGGAAATGATGGTTCAGAAGAGCAGCTTGGCCAGGCAAGCCCCATATGGGCATGCAGCAGTGGGTCTTGAGTTGGCCCCACATGCAGGGGGTGTCAGATAGTTAAGGGTTAAAGTCTCTTTAACCTGTAAAGGGTTAACAAACAGGGAACCAAACACCTGACCAGAGGACCAATCAGGAAACAAGATACTTTCAAATCTTCGTGGACGGAAGCCTTAGTTTGTGTTTTTTGGGTTTTGCTTTGTTCTCTCTGGGTCCTAGAAGGGACTAGACGTGCAACCAGGTTTCTTGCCAATCTCCCTGCTACAGTCTCTTACATATTCAGAATAGTGAGTATTTAGTAAGAAAGGCGGTTATAGTCTTTTGATTGTTTTCTGTATTTGCAAATGTGTATTTGGCTGGAAGTATTTTAAATTGTATTTCTGCTGGAGGAGGCTTTTTCTTCAGTTTCTGTAAGCTGACAGATCCTGTAACTTTTACCTTCTAAATTGCAGTGATAACTTTTACTTTTTTTCTTTCTTGTTATTAAAAGTTTTGCTTTTAAGACCTGTCTGATTTTTTCCCCTTGTTGAGGCTCTAGGGAATTGAGTCTGTACTTAACAGGGAAGGGGAAGGGAGGGGAGAAGGGTGGAATCCCTTTGTTTTAGATTCATTGAGCGTGAAACTGTCTATCTCTCCAGGAGCCCAGGGAGGGAACACCTGGAGGGGAAGAGAAGAGAGGGGAAGTCTGGGAGAGGCAATGGTGAGGAAAGGGGTTTACTTTCCTTGTGTTAAGATCCAGGGGGTCTGGGTCTTGGGGGGTCCCCAGGGAAGGTTTTGGGGGGACCAGAGTATATCAGGCACTGGAATTCCTGATTGGTGGCAGCTTATCGGATCTAAGCAGGTAATTAAGCTTAGAGGAATTCATGCTGGTACCCCAACTTTTGGACTCTAAGGTTCAGATTGGGGAAAGATACTATGACAGGGGGTAGAGAGAGGCCTTGTGCTGGCTACGTGTGGGCAGGTAGCAGAGGGGCTCGGGCTGGTCCTGTGCATGGTGGGTGTGAAGGAAGAGCGGTGCCTCGGCCTGGCCCAGGGTGGATGGCAGGGGGGCCTTGGTCCAGCTCATGCAGTGTCCCATTTTTCCTTTGGAGAAATATGGTCACCCTGTTTAGAGTACAAAGTGAATGAACAGTTATGTTGGATCCAGCCAGACTGGAGTAATAGCACATTGAGAGATGTGAATTTCTCCTATTCACCTTAACAGTCTCTTTCTTAAACTCAATTATAGCCACCATTTCTATGACTTTTAACCACTTCAGCACAGAAAGGTGATTTAGCTGCATGCAACAAACAGTTACCCAATGTAGCTGAAAGTACCTGACACATTATAACATGCCATTAATTTGAACAGACATTTCATGAAAAGCTACTGCTGGAGTGGAGAAAATTAATCTGGGAAGGCTGATTTCAGTTTTGATTTGGATATAGAGGACCCATGAGGGGAGGAAATTTTAAAAAAACATTCTAAAGTTGACTATCAGATCTGTAGACTGAAGAAAAAAGAATATTAGAAATTATTTCTAACTTTTATGAAGAAACTAAATACGTTACCTAGATTTGGGCCAAGCTTGGGACCAGATGATGACTGGCTCTTGGTCGGTATGAAAGATGGAGGAGTAAACATAAGGAGCTTCCCTCCTTTCAGAGGCCAGCCACAACGTGGCCATGGAATGGAGCTACATTCTGTGATAGTATCAGTTTGCCTCAGCTTCCCCAAAGGGTATAGAAGAATCAGAATGAATGTAGAGCCACAGCTTTCTGTCCCAGGGATCTCTGTTGTCTGGATGAAGGAGAGAGCAGCAAATGGTGAACCCCATAGAAAGAGTGGTGGAGCTGCCCTTGAAACTTTGGGAGCCATCAGAGGACTTCAAACAGTCACATTTCAATGGAGCTACTCACAGTAAAAATCACTGGGGTTATAGTAAACAACTGCAGGGTTGAATGGACTGAGTGGCAAAACTTCTCCCACTGAAGTCAACTGAAATTTTGCCAGATTAAGAACTTCAGTTCCTAATCTTGTAAATACTTAAAAAAATGCAGAAATACTTTTAAAAGTAGTTATTCTGTTAGTGACTCTAGATTCTCTCCCTCCCCCCAAACAATTGTACAACAAACAAACCACAAATTAATGGGAAATCCCCCTTTCTTTCCCTGTATTCAGTTATCCACATGACAAAACTGACATACTAAGCACAATGATTGATAGATTCCAAAATTAGAAGGAATAATTATGATCATCTAGTCTGACTTCTTATATAAAACAGACCATAGGCCTTCCCAGGAATAATTCCTAATAATTCCCCTGGTGGGGAGTGATAGCTCAGTGGTTTGAGCATTGGTCTGTTAAACCCAGGGTTGTGAGTTCAATCCTTGAGGGCCATTTATGGAACTGGGGTAAAAATCTGTCTGAGGATTCCTCCTGCTTTGAGTATGGGGTTGAATGAGATGATCTCCAGAGGCCCCTTCCAACACTGATATTCTATTATATTTGTTAGAACAATATCCAAAGGATTCTGTGACCTTTGCAAAAATCAAGCAAGCAAAAACCTCAAAACAACCTCCTATCACAAAATATAAAACACCTCAATAAATCTACCATCCCTTAAATAACCTTCAATCCACCTGAAACCCAAAAGATGGAAAATAAGTTATTCACAGAATACCAGGGTTGGAAGATCTTTGATCTAGCCTAACAGGTTACCCTAAAGGTCAATAAATTCTGTCTGTGGAATTGACTACTTTCCTGAGTTGAAGGTCTAACACAAAACCATACTGTCACAAGCTTCTTTTAAAACTGAGGAATTGTTAGCTCAGGGTCCCTTACTGATCACAACTGCATTACTATCACACAAAGAGAATAGAATTCTCTCAAATAGCAAAGACCGAAACTACTTAGGGATTTTAGGGATCAACGCACCTTAAACTCAATGCAAGAATTAATTGGAAACTAGTGAAGACAATGGAGGACTGGAGTAATGTGATCTCCCTAAAACTTAGTAAGTGGTCAGTCACATTCAACAGTAGCTTATTGCTGTAGTCTATTATTGGCATGGATGAGTGTAGCGAGGTCTGCACTGGAATGAAATGCGTCCATCCTTCTTGTTAAATGAACATTTACAAAAGCATTCTTGGCACAGCTTCTACATTAGCATCCAGAAATCTAAACTGACCTCCAAATTGCAAACCTGCATATTAAGGTTATATCTACTCTGCCATTAAAAAAAAAAAAAAAAAAAGCAAAACACGCGTGGAACTGAGTCTCAGGCCTGGGTCCAGGCACATGGGGGCTCAGGCTGCAGGGCTAAAAAGAACAGTGTAGACATTTCTGTTCAGGATGGAGCCAAGGCTCTGAGACCCTGTGAGGTTCTAAGCCAAAAAAAAAATCTACACTGAATGTTTCTAACTCTAGAGTGTGAGCCCAAGGCAGCTAATTGGGGGAGCCAAGGCTGTGCTATGGGTCTTTTATTGTTGTGCAGACATAACCTAATTGGCAGGCAATCTTTCTCAGGGAGACTGCTATAATCTGTTTTTTTCTACTTGCTTCCTACAACCTAGCAACTTTACCTCAATCTTATTTGGGTTAAACCTCAGCACCAGCTAACCCTAGACATCAGTCTGAGCCAGATAAGCAATAAATTCATCAAGTTGTACCTATTAGATCAAATGAAATACTGAAGGATCTGGATGAACAGAAAGCAATATTAAAACTGTGTTAGAAAGCCTGCTTATGTATTACCTTCAATTATCACAAGTCTGTTTCCAGTTCTGTTTGCACATGGCTACAGATACCAATACTCCCCTTCTTAATACTTGTGCAGATTTTCCTTGTATTTTCACCCAAGGTTTCTTCTATGGGTTTCTTTTGTGCCTAATAATGACCAACTATCTCACATACATGACTCTGGCCTCTTGACTTTAAACAGTGTTACTAGATCTTCTCTCTCCTCCACTGCTGAAAATGAGGAGAAACTTCAGTAAAAACAATGGTGTTATACTTCTATAGAAATATTGGAAGTGGAGAATCAGCCCTATCTAAGGAATAAAAAGCTGATGAATTATTATTTGTATTACTGTATTGCCTAGGAGCCCAATTAATGAATAAATAAAATAAAAACAGCATCTTACTTAATGTTTTTTTTTTTGCCTGAGGGTCTGTGTATTTTCAATATACTATTTTTGACTAAATTTAGGTTATACATGTAATGATATGTCCATTTATTTCTAAAGATAATTTGCCTGCCCATTTATATAATTTGAATTGCTTTTTCATTGTTCTCAGCTATCAAAAAGTTGGGACTGCAAAACTTTGACACTATTGTATTGTTGGTACTGATGCACTGGAAAACAATCCTTAAAAAGTAAAACAAATCTTACAACAATTTTCTAAAAAAATCTAATGAATTTCCTGAGTATGACAGCTGGAATTGGACAAGCCTTTGAAAGTACAAATCTTTGGATGAGCCCAAAAGAACTGGATTCCAGTCTTGATCTTTCCTCTGTTTTGACTTGTATTCATTTCTTCCAAAAAGTTACACTCTAGCCTGATTGTCTGTCTCACCACTCCTCTATGCAGTGTTATCACCAGAGCAAACCCAGTTACTACCCACTATGGATGTGCAAATCAAATAATATTTGGAATACTGGCCATTCCTAGGGCAAAAGTCATGCCATTCAGGTATTCAAGTCAAGTGGCTGATTCTTTTATAGAGGAGCTCATATGCTGTGACATTTAAACTTCTGCTCTCTGGGACAACCAAAGGAGTCAAGAAGACCCACAACACCTGAGGATCAATTTTGTGAGCTGAAAGGAGAAAAGCCCACATATGATTTATGAGAAGGTGAATAAAGAAATCCCAGTAGATTCCCTTCTTGTGTTGCAGCGGATGGGAGCATAGAAACAAGAACACCAGTGATTCTTCTTTTGCTTCTGTGATGGTATCTTTCCCCAATTTGAACCTTAGAGTCCAAAAGTTGGGGGTACCAGCATGAATTCCTCTAAGCTCAATTACCAGCTTAGAACCTGTAGCGCTGCCACTAATCAGGAATTCCAGAGCCTGATATACTCTGGTCCCCCCAAAACCTTCCCTAGGGACCCTCAAGACCCAGACTCCCTGGATCTTAACACAAGGAAAGTAAACTCTTTCCTTCACCAGTGCCTTTCCTAGGCTTCCCTCCCTGGGTTACCCTGGAAGATTACTGTGATTCAAACCCCTTGAATCTTAAAACAGGGAGAGATGTTCCTTCCCCCCTCCCCTTCTCCCTCAACCAGAGGCAATACAGTTTCAAGCTCCGTGAACCTAAAACAAAGGGATTCCACCCCTCTCCCCTCCCTTCTCTTTCTTCCCTGTTAAGTACAGACTCAATTCCCTTGAGCCTCAACAAGGGGGAAAAAATCATACAGGTCTTAAAAACAAAACTTTTAATAAAAAGAAAAGAGAATAAAGAAAATCACTGTAAATTCAAGATGGAATATTACAGGGTCTTTCAGCTTATAGAAATTGGAGAAAAAAAGCCTCCTCCAACAGAAATACAATTTAAAATACTTTCAGCCAAATACACATTAGAACTCTACCAGCCAGATACACATTTGCAAATAAAGGAAAAAACAAACAATCAAAAGACTATAACCTCCTTCCTTACTAAATACTTACTGTTCTGAATATATAAAAGAGACTGTAGCAGGGAGATTGGCAAGAAACCTGGTTACATGTCTAGTCCCTTCCAGGACTCAGAGAGAACAAAGCCAAACCCAAAAACACAAACAAAGGTTTCCCTCCACCGAGGTTTGTAAGTATCTTGTCTCCTGATTGGTCCTCTGATCAGGTGTTGCAGGTCACTGTTTGTTAACCCTTTACAGGTGAAAGAGACATTAACCCTTAGCTATCTGTTTATGACAGCTTCAGGTTAGAAGATTGGGTTGGCTGCTTGCTTTCTTGAACATGGCTCTAAGTGGGAGGAACAGGAGAACCATGCTGAATCCTTCCCAAATGATTTAGAATAGAAGAGTAGGACAACCAACTCCCTTAGGATCCTAGGAAGAAATCAGCTGGCTAACCATTAGAAATATCAGAAGGGGAGGTAGAACAGAAGAAACAACATCAGGCCACCACCTACTCTGAGAAGGGTCAGTCTAAGGGGTGGTAGTCAGGGGCCTGTACAGAAGAGAAGGGACCCATGGAAAACAGTTTCCTATACTCTCAGTAATGTTAATCTTCTCTTCAATCCCAGTGATTATGTTTGGTTTGGGAATCTATTGTCCTGATACTGCTTTCTACCCCTTATCTTTTCAAATACTGTGGTTTTCAAATAAGATCATCCAACACCACAAATCAGTCTCCTTGTTCATCCCTAATGACACTCTCCAATACCCCATCCTTTCTAATTACTTTTTCCTTGCTCAACAGTTATGTTTGCCTAATATCTTTTACCATATGAGGCTGCTTCACTTGAGCAAATACTTAGCAGGAAACATCTTTAAGTACAAACTCATGAGGGAGGGAGTCTCCACAGACAGGAGATGACAACTAATAGAACTATTTGTGCTGGATGAAAGCTGAATTACAAAGTAAGGTACCTTTGTGACTGGGTATATAGGTATGTTGATTACTCTGATTTTGAAAACTTTGAGGACACCTTGCCTCTCAAACATCTTCCCCCATCCCCGCTCCACTTCTTCGAATCTCTGTGTATTTCTCCATCATTATCAAATATCCACTGTTCTTTTAAGTCACTCCTATCCACCTCTTCTCTTCCTTGGCTTTTATTTAACTTTTAATCCCTCTCTGCATTGCTTTTGCCTCATTCCTTATTACACCTTCCCCTCACATCCCAACCTGCTTTTCTTTCTCCACTTTACTATGCTTTCATGTTGCCTTCCTACTACTTCTTTCCTACATTGACACTGTCAGAGCAGAGTATAGAAGACAGAGCAAGGGGGTGAAATCTGTCCCTGAGGTCTCCAGGATTCACTTGGCCTCTTTGGACTTGGCATAGTTAGAAAGTGAGTACTAAATCATGGGAGCGGAGAGGTTGAGTGCGGCAGGCAAACAAAACAATTTTCTTGCGGAGCCAAAAAGGAGAGTATAAACATGCATACGTGATGAATGAATGAAACGCCTGTTGTAAGCTCTCAGTGACAGATCAGATTTACCATGAAAATGAGTTTTCTTGTATTGCACAGTATTGCCCCATTAGACCTACAAGTAAGAGTTACTGTCTTCATATTTTGTGTCTCCCTGTGGTTTTCAGTTTACAGATGCATCGTGCAGTCTGAAGTGTCTCAGATATAGACAAGACACTTTGTGCAAATGTTTAAGGCAGCAGCAATTCCTGTACAGACTTTCCTACCTAGTGAAATCAAACAAATAATTGCAAAACTTTGTAAACAACTTGGGGGGTGAGCTAAGAAAGAAAAGCAGCTGAAGGGAAGAGAGTGTCAGATGGTTCAAATCTTAGATTTTCAGTTGGAGTTATGACCTTCAGGCATCATCAATAGGTGACTGTGAGAACTGTCCTTACTTTCCCTTCCCATATTGCTAAATAGAGAGGGGGTGTAAATAGAGAAAGTTTGAGAATCGTTGTTTAAGGCAAAAGGGTTAGCCAAAAATGATCAGTGAGCAGAAATGTAAGAGGAATGGAATAAATCCAGGATGCAGAGAAAGGGAGCAAGAAAGAAATGAGAACCAAGCTTCAAAAGATCTACAATTTTTTCAGATAAGAATCTGAACATTTGGATGTATCTGAACTGAACATCTGACATACCTTTTGTAGGGAATCTTTTCATGCATAGCTTTTCTATATTAACCTAAAATGATCTAAGTCATGCAAACAAAACAGGAAAATGTTCAGCATCCTGGCACATCCTTCGTTCTGACCCAGGAAAAAAACAAAATATTATTTATATATCCATATTCCAGAGAGAATACCACAGAGTATGTGGAAATTACTGGCATCCTAGATTCAAAATGATACTGCACTCAAGTGAAATGAAGATGCTTGTGTGATTTTGGTAGTTTTTCCTTCTGTTGCATTCCTGAATGCAATATAATATTCTACCCCTCAGGAGTCTTGATATGCGTGACCACAGAAGGTAAAGAAAGAGGACAAATAATTGACTCTTTGATCAGAGCTCAGTGTTACGGTATACCTGGAAGACAAAGGCCCTCGTTAACCAGCCCAACCAGACATTAATAAATCAATGCTGAAAAACCCAGGGAATGGCAACTCACAGTGGCTGTCTGGTTCAGTGCTTCATGGAGGATTACTCACACAGAAGAAAGAAACACTTAAGGAAATATAAGGTGGATGATCCCATCTTATTCAGCCCTGCTTGTCTCTTTGAGCTGGGAATTGGCTGTGAAGTAAACACATAAAAAATGTAGTATCTCAAAGTGCAAACTGCAGAAGTAACCTTCATTTCTATCTCATCACCAGTGACATGGATCTGAGTTTTAAATGAAAAGGGGTTTTAGAAATCCAAGATTTTTCCATATATAAAGTAAACTAAAAACAAAAGCAGAAAGATTTAAACCTATACCACAAAGGGTTAAATCTATCACAAAGGGTTAAATCTTTCAAAACCACTCCTTTGAGTTTGATTGACCAAAGATCCCAGAAGGAAAGAATATGTACTTCAGGAATTAAAAAAACACCTCAGCTCTATTTATTGTTTAATCACAGGGGCAGATGCATGTGAATTTCTTCAGAGAATAGCTATTCTCCATAGAGTGAGGCAGTATTTCTAATGAGACAATGCACGATCTATGCATACCTGAAGAATGATAGATCAAAAGCCTGTGGAAATAATAAATCCTAAGGCAATGTTGACTGCTGTGAAGTGAACTAAAATCACGGAGCTCTTCACATAACCATTTTTGCTAGAATTTCACTACAGTCTGGGAATACTTTGGATGCCTATAGAATGGTGTCCACAATAAATTGCCTGCCGATGTCTGAAAGAAGTGGCAGGAACTGTGGGTTGCCTATATGTGCTGGACTCCAGTTTATAAATGTCAACACCAGAGATTTCATATAAATACAAATTAGAAAGTTCCCTATATTTTATTTTCACCTAAAACACTATGAAAAATATGAAAGGGTTAATTTTCTTTTAACACTGTCCTAAGGCATGGAGAAAATACTTTTCAGAAAGAAGTAAGGTCTGTAGAATACAGGCCTTTGTTCATACCCTAAATAATGCATTCAGAAAGCTCTTTTCCTCAGACACAAAAACATTTTTCTCAGCAAGTCTAAAAATTGATTCACAATGATAGGTTGGTTTAGTTCTGTGAAATATGTAGCCTATGAGACTATCAATTTATAGTACATTTGAGAAAGAATTTGTATTGTTAGCCAAAACTCTCCAAGCTCACCTGTATAACTGTGATCAGCGTACATAAGGACTGACTCAGTGAGGCAGAACTACTAATTTTATGTCAGCTCTCCTTATGATATACTGTACACCACGTACACCATCTATTTTTGTTACCACATCTATTTTTGTTACTCTTCCAACTGCAAACTATCATGGAACAGCAGGTGGGACCTAAATTGGAAGAGGTCTCAGGATATGATTCCCCCTTCTCCCTAAAATCCTGGTAAGAAACCTACAGCCCACCCCTAAGGAAACGGAAGGGACACATTTTTTGGAAAGGTGACGAACAGTTGTTGCTTTTGTAAACCATTTCATTTACGTTCGTGTAGATTTGATGGTTGAGTCCAAACCAAAATGCGGAATCCGAAGACACCCAAATGTTGTGGGTGTTTGGATCCATGTCCCCTGGTTAAATCTCTATCCATTACTCCATCCAGTAGTTAGCAGTCGTTCCCAGTTATGCTGGAATGACATAATGAGTGGGGTCCTGCAGGGATCAGTTCTGGATCTGGTTCTGTTCAGTATCTTCATCAATGATTTAAATAATGGACTAGAGAGTATACTTACAAAGTTTGTGGACAATACCAAGCTGGAAGGGGTTGCCAGTGCTTTGGAGGATAGGATTAAAATTCAATATGATCTGTAAAAACTGGAGAAATGGTCTGAAGTAAATAGGATGGAATTTAATAAGGACAAATGCAAAGTACTCCACTTAGGAAGGAACAATCAGTCGCACACAAACAAAATAGGAAATGACTACCTAGGAAGAAGTATTGCAGAAAGGAATCTGGGGGTCATAGTGGACCACAAGCTAAATATGAGTCAACAGAGTAAAGCTGTTGCAAAAAAAGCAAACATTCTGGGATGTATTAGCAGGAGTGTTGTAAGCAAGACACAAGAAGTAATTCTTCTGCTCTACTCTATGCTGATAAGGCCTCAGCTGAAGTATTGTGTCCAGTTCTGGGCACCACATTTAAGGAAGGATGTGAACAAATTGGAGAGAGTCCAGAGAAGAGCAACAAAAATGATTATAGGTCTAGAAAATATGACCTATGAGGGAAGATTGAAAATACATTGGGTTTGTTTAGTCTGGAAAAGAAGACTGAGGGGGACATAATAACAGTTTTCAAGTATGTAAAAGTGGTTACAACGGGGAGAGAGAAAAATTGTTTTTCTTAACCTCTGAGGATAGGACAAGACGCAATGGGCTTAAATGGCAGCAAGGGAGGCTTAGGTTGGACATTAAGAAAAAAATCCTTAACTGTCAGGGTGGTTAAGCACAAGAATAAATTGCCTAGGGAGGTTGTGGAATCTCCATTACTGGAGATTTTTAAGAGCAGGTTAGACAAACACCTGTCAGAGATGGTCTAGATAACACTTAGGCCTGCCATGAGTGCAGAGGACAGGACTAGATGACCTCTCAAGGTTCCTTCCAATCCTATGATTCTATGCTTCCCAGATTTCTGTTGCTGTAGAAGCAATATCTATGTAAATATTTTCACTGAATTCATTACCATGGTATTTATTATTTGAACCACATTTCTATTATCTTTTAAGCAGGAGCCTGTTTCACCAGTATGTCCAGTAACAACGTCCTGCACTGTGATTTTAATCCCCCACCCTTTTTCCACACTCTTTATGATTTTATTTCCCCTTAGTTATTTCTTTTCTAAACCGACCAGTCCCAGTCTTTTTAATCTCATCTGGCATGGTATCTGTTCCATAACCATAATCTTTTTTCTTTTTTTCCTTTTGGCCTTCTGTGTACATTTTCCCAACTCTAATATATTTTTTTGAGCTAGAGTGACCAGAACTGCATGCATTATTTAAGGTCTGGGTGTACCATGGATTTATATAGTGGCATTATATGTTCCTGTTTCATTAGATATAACTTTCTGAATTTTTGCTAATATGATTAGATTAGTAGCCAGCAATCAGTGATATTTGCAAGGTGTAAGAGTCTGAGATCAGATCATGGTACGAGTTTAATTCATTATGTTCAACTTGGGTTAATTACCACGTAAGAAAAATAGAGTAATTAAAGAGATCATACTATACATTATAAAGGTAAAATTATAACAAAGAAATTAAAGAATATGTTTAATACCATTATTATTTGTATTACAGTAGTCTGAACACTAAAGTCATGCTACAAGAGCAGGTATGTAGCCGACCAGTCGTGGTAAAGCACTGGTGTAAAGGCACACACTATTCTGAATTGTCCACAAAGAGGAGTGCAGTAAGAAAATTTAAATACTTATTAAGCGTTTAATGAGGAAAGGTGAATGTATAGGGCAAGATGCTCAATGGATGTAAATAATTGGACCTATCCTCATTGGCAACAGCTTGGGATCCAGCCATTAATGTTTGCAAGCTCTCTTATGTATGATAAGGTTATAGAAAATAATGTGACCAGGGTTATCAGGCTGAACCCCTATTAAATACAAAAAAGTATTAAAAAGACCCCTGAAAACATGCCAGAAATAAAACAAAGTTTTCTAGGAATCCCATACAAATCATGTATTCATATTATAAAGTGCTCTCATACTTCCTATCAGTATAAAATATTCTCCCTGTATTTTGAAAGTGCATTCCAATGTAAAAAAATATATTTTTAATTTTTTCAGATACAGTAGTAGAGAAACTATTCCATTCCTATTTTGAAAATAATGGTTCTTCACTAAAACTATTGGCAACATCTCTCTGTTTCATGATGTAATAAAGGTTACTTGATATTTTTCATATTATCAAGGTTATTCCACCCTGTAAAAGTGAAAAGGCACTCTTATCACTAGACAAAGCTTCTTTATGGTGGTAGAAAGGTAAAAATATCTGCAAAGAATGGAAACATTCAGAGAGTATTCTTCTAAGTTTATTTTCTATGGAAAAATTAAATAATTATTAAATCTAATTTTCTAAAGGCTGTCTCAGAGGTTCAGAATTCAATCTATGAATCTTTCTTGGCATCCCTCAGCCTTTTATTTTGAAGCTTTTGGTTTCTTATTAAAGAAAATGTAAACTGCTCAGAAAATGTTCTCTGGGTACAGGAACAGGCAAACCTCCTAGGGAACAACCTACATCTCTCAGGCTGTGACCAATCATTTAGCTGTTGGAATGAAAAGATAGTACAAAGTCTCGACTTGTTAGAAAATGACAAGCTCAACTTCAAAAATATAAATTGCCAAATACTTGGCTCTTATTTACCATGGAGGAAAACAAATTCTTTCCTACTTTTTACATTTTCTTCATACCCCAAAGGATGGCTGGCTTTTATAAATGTATTGTATGTAGTGCCCTGAGGGTACTTCTTTTTGTATTACAGGTGGCGATGAGACTACAAAGAGAAGCTGAGTAGTTCTATCCTGGATGAACTGTGAATGAGACACCCCATAATACAAACAGAGGCACCCTGAGGGCACCACTGAATTTTTTTGTGCATTATAAAAAATAAACCAGACAGAGCTCTTTCAGCCAAACTAACCTCCAAAGGTTGAAATTTTGAAACAACATTTCTCCCCCTTTGGTTTTCTCTCTCTCTGCATTATCAGTTTCCATGATTACAGGACTATATTTCATTTCTTTAGCTTACATCAGGACTTACAACTAGCCAGTACTCACATCTGCCCTTTTATGATGACTGATTATCCAACTTCTCATGTCATAAAACTTTCATTTGGGAGGGTGACAACTTTTAAGTAGTACTTAAATCCAAATTTTTAGTTACAATAAAGATGGCTTTTAGAAAGCTTGTATCAGAAGAAGTATTTGTGTTATGTCTCTCTTTTACCTTAACTATTTCCTTTCCCTACTGTATCTAATCATCAGCATTTACCATATGACAGTTGATACAATCAATTTACAATAAATTCAAAAATACTTGCTATCTATGGCCAACCAGGGGTTTTCTGTCCTGACTAGCAAAAATTTTTAAAGTCCTAATCAAATGAATGGTCAAAAATAAATTGTATCCTTGATGACAGCAAGAAGAATTTCAGCTACAGTCTGGAGTTTCTTTGTTTGTGTTGTTTTTATTTTGTTATTGTTGGTTTTAAACACACTTGGGTGTCTTAATACAAAGGCTATGGAGTAACCTGCTAAAAACAAGGGCCCAATCTGTAACACATGCACATACGAATAACTTGATGCATGCAGATAATTCAATTGAACTAGTCCTCCCCTAATAACCTACATAAGTGTTTGCAAGATTAGTCCCCAACCAGCATTCTCCCTCTGTTCCACATATAGACTAGTGGAAGATCATTCTGTACATGAATTTTCAATAACCAACTGAAAACAAAACAGGAAGTTGCTGATTTTATCATTATGAACATGAACAACAATGTGAAAAATAAATCAGCGCTTTCTTTGTTCATGTGATACTTTATCATTGTTGGTTTGTAAAGCACTGGCATGATCTTGATGGATAGTTGTTTTCAGTTTGATCTTCCACACAAAAAGAAATGGCAGGATCTTTATTATTTAGAATGTTTTCTTCTCTACCAATCAGGCATCTCTACATTTTACCTAGACCTATAGCACCTCATTCAACATGTTTTTTCTGTGATCAGAGAGATCAACATGAAACAGTTCATATCATTTATAAGAATATTATCTTCAATGGTTAAGGAGTTCCCAGCCCTATACGCCACTATTAATAGTGGTGGCTAATGGCATCATGCTGTTTATAAGTGCCTCCATAAAAATCTCTATGGAAAATGTGGAGTGTCTTAAATTATTTGGATGAAACTTTTATTAGTGGTAATTTATTTAAATCAAATGGTAATTTAAATAATATGGATATAAATTCTAGACCAAAAGTGGTGATTTCCTCGCCATAGGTGCCCTCACTAAATGTTAGGTTATAATCACTTGTTAGGGGAAAAGGGGATGTATGACTATCAATTCTCACAAAATTGACTAACTGATAATGTTAGTATCAGTGCAGCAGAGAAAACTCCAATAGCAGCACTGCAATAAAGAAACTGGAGTTAATCCTTTTTCATGATTTTTTATTGTGCTAACCCACTCAAGTAGCATGAATATAACCTATACGTCCAGCTTTATGGCTCTAGTGTTAGTCTTGTGTGATTAAAGGGCACAGAGGCTGGGAAGGGGTGGATCTTAGTCCTTCCTGTCTTTTTCTTCTATTGCATGTTAAAATCCTGCATTAATGTAACTTTCACTGAACATGATGGACTTAATCCTGTATTCATTGCCATCCATTACGCAGCTGTCATGACTTAAAGTGGTGTAGGATCAGGTCTATGACAAAGCTAATAGAAATGGCAATTGAACTTGAAAGACAAAAAAATCCAAAAAGACATATGGATGAGTTGAAAAAATTATCTTGTACTTTAGCAGGATATTAGTCTTTGTTAAGGCACAGATAGGTTTCTTAATAAACTCTAAAAGTTTCCTTTGCCAATATATGAAACATATCTTTAATTACCAGGCCTTTCTTCAGTTTAACTCATAGCTATCTGAAACACAGATTCCATTACACCAGTTTTGTTGACAATGAATTTCATTTCAGATTATAATAAATGTTCTCAAAGCTGTTCATGACTATGGTGGCAATGATTTTTATTGTTTATTTGCTTTTAGTATCTATAGAATAGAACTTGCATTCATAATACACATGCTGTTAAATACTGACAGACCCCTTTGCTTTTTCTGACTGAAATCTATTTCTGTGCAAGGCGCCTACACAGGTACTCTTTAAATTCCAATTAAACTGTTTTTGAGGACTTAAGTAACACATAATGTCTTCAAAGAAGGGCTTAACTGTGCATAAGCCTTCTGCGGGGGGAGGGGGGGTCATCTATCATCATTAATTTCCAGTAGCATCCATGACTTGCTTTGCATCTTTCAGAAAAGAATGCTTTATCAAGGAATTCCTAAGAAAGGATAACCCATGGGAGGGGGAACCATATTGAGTTCAAATAGACATGTTTTTAAAATGAAATATTTCATATTTGTGGTTGCATAAACACAGCATACAATTTTGTTTGCAGTTAGTATGTTAAAAAGGACACATTTAATTTTGATTATGTTTAAACTGATACAGAAAAATGCTGCTTGGTGACTAGCAACGTTCATAATTAAAAATGATATGCTACTATGGGAACTATACCCAAAGTTTCAAATATAATCTGTATATAGCATTGCTAGATAATATGCCCATTTAAGTCTCAAGAGTAAATTCTTACTTGGAAGTGAGAGAATATAGATCCTTCCTCTTTTGGATTGAGACCAGACTTTTTTCTTGAAATTTATATCTCAGGGCTAAATCTACATCCTTTATTTTTGTTAATGCTTAATATAATTAAAATTACAGTCCCTAACCAAATTAAATATCCTTTTAAAGCAACAATATTGTCTTTGAGGATGGAAATAATTCTATATTGTTCAGTTTAAAATATGTTTACAACCACTTATCAGTGTTTTTCTCGTGATATTGTAATAAAATCTGATTTATTGTATTTCTGCTCTACAGATGAAATCATGTGAAATCATGAGTAATATAATATATCGTATAATATAATCTAATATAGAGCCTTCTAAAATTTTGACCCACCAAATGTTTATGCATAAGATGATAAAACTTTTAATTCTTTAATGATATAACTACATCTCACAGTATATCAGTTTTATACATCTATTCAATGCTCCTGGCTGTACAAATTATTTGATTAAACAGAGCATTTTCTTCTGTGATTTCCTACTAAATGATTGCACACACAGGTCTAGCAATACCAATAATTAATTAACATACTTTAAAAATCAAATTTTTAAATTATTGTTTTCATTCTTTTGTTTTTTATAACAAAATACGAGGGGTTATTTTGTACAAATTATGAAACGTCAGATCTTATTTGTATTATTGTTTTGTTTAGACTCTTTGTATAGGCCTTTGTGTCATAGCCAGGGACATACAATCATTCATGCAAAACCTAGACTTGAAAGTTTTCATTTTCAGAAAGTGTTCATATGCTGTTTTTCTCAGATACTAGAAAAGCGTTAAATGAATTGACCTGTACAGGTTTCATTTGAATGGACCTGTGACAGCTACAATTGCAATATAGTTTCAAGCATGGCAACACATCTTTATAGTTTCAAGTGTTATAGGCTTAAGAACATCAGAACATTTTTGTTTTCATACTATGGTTAACTATTTCCCTCACTCTTATTGACAGATGCTTTAACATATCCACAAGAAGCAGTAATTAGACTGTACAGTTAAACATTTAGATTTATTTTTACTGCTCTAGTTCAGCAATAAACTTTAGCAAGAATTTTGATCTCAGTTTGAATTATCTGTTGCATTCTCAGTACTCTGTTGCAGTGCTCTCAACTTTTCCAGACTACTGTATCCCTTTCAGGAGTCTGATGTCTTGCATACCCCCAGGTTTCACCTCTCTTAAAAAAACTATTTGCTTACAAAATCAGACATAAAAATACAAAAGTGTCACAGAAAACTATTACTGACAAATTGCTTACTTTCTCATTTTACCATATAATTATAAATCAATTAGAATATGAATTTTGCATTTACATTTCAGGGTATAGTACATAGAGCAGTATAAACAAGTCATTGCTTCTATGAAATTTTAGTTTGTACTGACTTCACTTGTGCTCTTCATGTAGCCTGTTATAAAACCAGGCAAATATCTAGATGAGTTTTGTATCCCCTGGAAGATCTTTGCATACCCCCAGGGGTATAAAGCAACAATGAGTCCTGTGGCACTTTAAAGACTAACAGATGTGTTGGAGCATAAGCTTTTGTGGGTGAATACCCACTTTGTCAGATGCCCCTGGTTAAGAACCGCTGCTCTATTATGTCTAGAAACACTGAGCTAAATATAACAAATATATATAGTCTTTGTGTATAACCTGTCTCTACATATTTTATATCTATTAAGCACTTGATAACTTCAAGACAAGCTATGCAGAATGACCAGTACACCCACATATAGAACCATTGAAGTCATTGGGACTTCACAAAAGTGTAAAGATCTGTCCCTGTGTGCTCTTTGCAGAGTCAGAACTTAAATCTGCGTACCATTGTACAAGAAGTCCATGTAACTCACAATCAAAAGTTGACCTTCTGATCCTGAAGTAGTGCAAGGTGGCATTCATTTACTCCGGTGCTATAGATAGTCTGAAAATCTGCTTTTAGTCAGCTTGTCTAGGGGTGTTAATGAACACATTGTTTTTATAAATTTAGTCATACCAGCTTGGAAGCTACGAGGAAGGCATGAAAAAAATGAAAATGAAGGCAACATTGATACCTTTAGATGTCTTTTACTAGACTAATTATTTTAAGAATACTCTCTTAGAGATGGGCCTGAGCTATAAAATTTGAACTCAAATCCACATCTCAAGTTGAGGAGTGCTTGGATTTGGGGTTTGGTTTGTAACCATTATGGAAAAATTAACAGGTCCTGCCCCGCCACCCCCCACCCCCTACTCTAAGAGTAACAAACCAAAAGGGAAAAATCATGGCAGATGGAATGGCAAGGCATCCATTATATGGTCACACAAGAGTAATCAAACACCTTAAATCACAAAAGAGTTTTATAACCAGTGTTGAGTCTTTAGATATGACAACTGGCAAGACACAACTGAGATTATGGAAGGAAAGACTATGTGTAGTTGGAGACACTGAAGTAGAGCTGGACCCCCGGGAGGACTTTCCCGGAGGGCTCAATACAGAATGGTCAATGTAGCGATGACCACCTGCGCACACAAATTGGCAAATCAAAAATTAATATGATCAAATGGAGCTACTATAATAACATAAATATATGCAAGGAAGGTGAGATGCAAACAGGGAGCAACTGCTTGTTTGCCAACTCTTTGGGGAGATCTGTATGAAAGAGGATTTCACTCTAGTGATGGAAAGAGCCATTGCTTTCGCACAGTTCTGGAAAAATATCTAGTTTGTGAAAAGGATGCAAGAAGACGACAAGTTTATAACTTAATTTGAAGAAACCTAACATGGACAGACTGAATTTTTGTCATTGAAATATCCAATTACCTGAAGACAGAAGCAAGTCACTTACCTAAAGAAATGAAATACCATGTCATACATTTTATTTGAAGAAGCTTAAAGACAGACAATACTGCATCAAGTTCAGCCTAGACATAAGCGGACACAACTACCATTTAAGTCAATAAATGCATGAAAGTCACATTGAGGGAAGAAGTCACATAAAATTATGAGCAAAAGAGGTGTGTATTATTTTGTAAGTCAATTATAGGGGAAATTTTCAAAGAATCCTATATTTTCTAAATAAAGAGAAACTTACCTTCTAAAATGAAGGACAATGATTTGCTGATATACTACGCTCAACTTACTGAATACTCACATTAATGCAACTACTCAGATGAGTAAAGCAAGTATGATTTGACACGAGTGTAGAAAGAAAAGACTAGCTGACATATAAGGACTGGATGATGTTTTAGTATCATATATACAAATATATCATGGGTAGATTTCAAAGTAAGTTAGAAACATTAGCAATAAATAACAGTCCCCATTTAACATTTAGAACCAAATATTTCAAAACCTAACAATACACTTGCAGTTTAGGGCCCAATCTTGCAAAAAATCTTCATAGTTACATGCTTAACCTTACACGTGTGTAGTCCCATTGAATTCATATGTGTTTGCATGACCAGAGCCTAGGTTATCACTATTTAAATAATAATAGGATAATGCAAGATACTGTAAGTGACCTTATTTGAAAATGAATGATCAGTGTGAATACAAACAGGGAGATGAGAACTATGGTGTTATCAGCATCAATATTGTTGCAAAATGATTATTAATACAATTATAATTTATTTTTATGTTAGTCTGAAAAATCCTAGGATCTCTCTACTTTCTGTCAATGTGACAGGCCCCAAGTGTCAAGGAAAAGATTTAATCTTTTCTTGTTATAATTGAATTGCTGTTGTAATTTAAGATATTAACAGCTTCACTAGTTAAATACCAGATTATTTATTCTGCATGTTTCTGGAAAGGAGATATAAAATTACCGTGGTACCTTGGTAAGCAGAAGGAAACAGTGGAATTTAATTTGAATTTAAATTTCTTAATATGTATTAATTTGCTCATCTAAAGACCACTCCATAAACAACTTATTTTAAATAACTAAGGGGTAAAATCTCTTTACTTTCATAAACTCTGGAATAGGCTTCCAACGAAGGTTGTGGAATCATCATCACTGAAGGTTTTTTAAGAACAGGTTAGACAAACACCAGTATAGGATGGTCTAGATTTACATGATTCTGCCTTTGCATAGGGAGATGGATAAGATAACCTCTTGAGATATTCCAGCTCTATATTTCTAATATCCTATGATAAAACACAGATCACTTAACTTTACCCATTTATAAACTGTTCAGGTTATCCATGATAAACCAAACAGGATTCACCAACCCTTAAACACAACTCCTTTGTCACTGAAAAAACCAACACTGTTTATTGTTTGTCTATGTTGTCTTATTTTTTCCTTTTCTTTAATAATAAAATAGTCATAGTTAATAACTGTGGTTATTTAAAAGCAGTAAAGAATCCTGTGGCACCTTATAGACTAACAGACGTTTTGGAGCATGAGCTTTCGTGGATGAATACCCATTTCCTCAGATGCATGTAGTGGAAATTTCCAGGGGCAGGTATATATATGCTAGCAAGCAAGCTAGAGATAATGAGGTCAGTTCAATCAGGGAGGATGAGGCCCTGTTCTAGCAGTTGAGGTGTGAAAACCAAGAGAGGAGAAACTGGTTCTGTATTTGGCAAGCCATTCACAGTCTTTGTTCAATCCTGAGCTGATGGTGTCAAATTTGCAGATGAAGTGAAGCTCAGCAGTTTCTCTTTGAAGTCTGGTCCTGAAGTTTTTTTGCTGCAGGATGGCCACCTTAAGGTCTGCTATAGTGTGGCCAGGGAGGCTGAAGTGCTCTCCTACAGGTTTTTGTATATTGCCATTCCTAATGTCTGATTTGTGTCCATTTATCCTTTCCATAGAGACTGTCCAGTTTGGCCGATGTACATAGCAGAGGGGCATTGCTGGCATATGATGGCGTATATTACATTGGTGGATGTGCAGGTGAATGAACCGGTGATGGTGTGGCTGATCTGGTTAGGTCCTGTGATGGTGTCACTGGTGTAGATATGTGGGCAGAGTTGGCATCGAGGTTTCTTGCATGGATTGGTTCCTGAGCTAGAGTTATTATGGTGCGGTGTACAGTTACTGGTGAGAATATGTTTCAGGTTGGCAGGTTGTCTGTGGGCAAGGACTGGCCTGCCACCCAAGGCCTGTGAAAGTGTGGGATCATTGCCCAGGATGGGTTGTAGATCCTTGATGATGCGTTGGAGGGGTTTTAGCTGGGGGCTGTATGTGATGGCCAGTGGAGTCCTGTTGGTTTCTTTCTTGGGTTTGTCTTGCAGTAGGAGGCTTCTGGTACACGTCTGGCTCTGTTGATCTGTTTCCTTATTTCCTCGTGCGGGTATTGTAGTTTTGAGAATGCTTGGTGGAGATTTTGTGGGTGTTGGTCTCTGTCTGAGGGGTTAGAGCAGATGCGGTTGTACGGATGTGGTTATTTAGCTTGCCTTTAATTATGGTGTCCCCTAAGACATGGAAAGAATCCCATATGACTAAAGAAGTGGGACACTTCCAGCAACTGGCATTAGGAGAGAACTATTAAGGTTTGACCTACCATTTTTTTTTTAAGAAAAGTGTGATAGGAGGGCTTTACTCACTGCAGCAATGGCATCGCCACTTGGCCGCTCTGGGGAATAGCTCACAAAGCGAATGCTCCCCTCCCATGGTTGCATGCCTTCCCTTCACCTCTCTCTCTCTTTGTCTACAGCCCCTCCTGACTTATAAGGCCAGCCGAGCTCCTTTCCCAGCTAAACTTCACCATCAAATTAGGCCCTAGAACACCCTGGCTTTCCTCCACATGCAGTCTATAGGTTAATTGGCCAAATTCACCCCTTTGGGTTTTGTGTGAAGTAGACTCCCCATCACAAGGAGATAGAATTCCTTGTTGCTTAGAAAATTAAAATACCACTTTCAATCCCACAGGAAGAAAGGTAAAGCAAGAGTAGTAAAATTAAAATACTAAACCAGAGCCAAAAAAAAAAATTCACATTGTAGAAGAATAAAGAAAACACAGTAAGAAGAATTACCAAACACCATCAAAAATGAAGGATTATTACAATGAAATAAAATAATCTGAGACAAATCAGGTGTGAGAGAATAATGTATAATATGCCTTATTTTGAGTCTACCCATACTAAAATCCTAGATATCTCTAGGGTTGCTAGGCATCCAGTTTTCGACTGGCAGCTCCAGTCAGCACTCCATTCAGGCTGTTAAAAGTCCAGTCAGCAGAGCCACAGGGCTAAGGCAGGCTCCCTGTCTGCCTTGGCTCTGCATAGCTCCCCAGAAGCAGCCAATATGCCCCTGTAGCCCCTACGGGCAATCAGGGAAGCTCTGCAGACCGCCTCTGCCCCCAGCACTGGCTCTGCAGCTCCCATTGGCTGGGAACCACGGGCAATGGGAGCTACGGGAGCAGGGACTGTGGATGCAGGCAACGTGCACCACCACCTGACTGTGCTTCCAGCTAGAGGCTGGACATGCCGGACACTTCTGGGAGCAGTGTGGAGCCTATCTTAGCCCTGCTCAGCTGCCAACTGGAGCTGCCTGAGGTAAGTGCTGCCCAGTCTTGACCCACACCTCAAACTCCCTGTCCCAAGTTAGAACCTGCTCCTGCACCCTAGCTCCCTCCCAGACCCTGCACCCGAGCTCCCTGCCCCAGGTTGAAACCTCCCTCCTGCACCATAACTCCCTCCCATACTCCACACGCCCACCTGAACCCCAGCCCTCTATCCCAGGTCAGAAACTCTCCTGCACCCAAACTCCCTACCAAAACCCATACCCCACCTCCTTAACCCAGCCCAGAGCCCCCTCTTGCATCCCAAACCCCTAATCCCCAGTCCCACACTGGAGTCATCACTCCCTCTTGCACCTCAATCCCTGCCCAGCCCAGTGAAAGTGAGTGAGGATGGGTGAGAGCGAGCAACGGAGGGAGGGGGGCTGGGATTGGTGGGGGCAGGGTCTCAGTGAAGGGGCGGGCATTAGTGAAGACGCAGGACATTTGTATTTGGTTTTGTGCAATTAGAAAGTTGGAAACCCTAGATATCTCTGAAATGATATCGGGTGTGGAATTAATCAGGGGTCTATCACTGGATCATTTAAAATAAATATACGCCTATACCAAATCCTCAGGTCTGAGCACCCCTAAATTAGTCTGCTCAAGATTCTTGTTTAACCAAATTGTAATATTTGACAAAACAATAAGCCACTCGGGATGAAATGGAGGGATGCACAGTATGATACTGGGGTTTGTTTTAAATTACTCAAGTTAAAAGAAAGAGTGTTAGAAAGAAACATATTATGAGCCATTATACATTCTAAAAGTGAAGTCACCAATATAGGATGGGTTAGTTAGTGAGCTTTAACGTATGTGACTTTTAATGATATAATATTGCCAAAATATTAGAAAAATATTAGAATCATTAGAAAAAACTGCTGACAAAATCATAATTAAAAGTCATCTGTCACAAAAAGTGATCAGAGCTCCTATATCAGTCATATCAAAGTGCAGAAAATTATTTGGCCAAAGGACTTTAATGGGATTTACACATGTGTAACCCAGGGCACAAATTAGCCCCAAGTGCATTATATCTGTTGACAACCCCCTATACTTTGATTATTCAGTGCAGCAGGATGAAAAATCAAAACTTCAAGTGAGCGATCAAATTGGCTTCTGACAAAAATACGCCCTGGCTCCCTGTCTAACAATGTACTCTGATCCTGCAAATCGTGCAGAGGCATTTGCATAACAAATACATAGTATTGTAAAAGACAGATTCAGCCATTTGTTAAGAGTTTACAGTCATGTGGAGTTCAGCTGCCACCGTTTGTCATCTGTATCATATATAGTTTGTGGATATACTGAGAATTGTTTGCAAAGAACCAGTCTCATGCAGTGCTTCTGAAAATGACTTCAAACTGTTTTGTAGTCAGCTAACTTGACATTTCAAAGTACACAAATTATTCAGAACATTTGTTTGCTCAGTAGCACCCATATTCTGTGCCCATGGATACTCTTTGATGTGTGTGCAGCAGAAGAACAAGCTGATGCACTTGAGACCACAAGAACACTTCAATGCCAGGTAGTAAATTCCTACCTTCATGCCTCCAGCTTCTATTCCAGACACACCACATAATCCATCGTCTACAGCCAAGCGCTGAGGTATAACCGCATTTGCTCCAACCCCTCAGACAGAGACCAACACCTACAAGATCTTCACTAAGCATTCTCAAAACTATGATACCCGCACAAGGAAATAAGGAAACAAATCAACAGAGCCAGACTTGTACCCAGAAGCCTCCTGCTGCAAGACAAGCCCAAGAAAGAAACCAACAGAACTCCACTGGCTATCACCTACAGTCCTCAGCTAAAACCTCTCCAATGCATCATTGGTGATCTACAACTCATCCTGGACAACGATCCCTCAATTTCAAAGGCCTTGGGAGGCAGGCCAGTCCTTGCCCATAGACAACCCGCCAACCTTAAGCATATTCTCACCAGCAACCACACACCTCACCATAGTAACTCTAACTCTGGAACCAATCCATGCAACAAACCTCGATGCCAACTCTGCCCACATATTTACACCAGCAACACCATCATAGTACCTAACCAGATCAGCCACAACATCACCAGTTCATTCACTTGCACGTCTACCAATGTAATATATACCATCATGTGCAAGCAATGCCCCTCTGCTATGTACATCAGCCAAACTGGACAATCCCTATGTAAAAGGATAAATGGACATGGCATAAATAGATAAGTAAGAGTTAATAGAACAAAAGTGCTTCATATCTCTTTTGCCTGGAAAGGGTTAACAAGAACAGTGAGCCTGGCTGTCACCTGACCAGAGGACCAATCAGAGGACAGGATACTTTCAGATCTTGAGGGAGGGAAGTTTTTGTGTGTGCTGTTAGTGTTTGGTGGTTGTTCACTCTGTGGGCTCAGAGGGACCAGACGTGCAACCAGGTTTCTCTCCAATCTCTCCGATACAGGCTCTTATAAGTTCAGAATAGTGAGTACTAGGTAGATAAAGCAAGTTGGCTTATGTTTGTTTTCTTTATTTGCAAATGTGTATTTGGTTGGAAGGAGTTCAAATCTGTATTTGGCTGGAAGGAGCTCAAATTTATATTTTGCTAAAAGGATTTTAATTTGTACTTGAATACTTAGGCTGGGGGGGTATTCCCAGTGTTTATAGCTGAAAGACCCTGTACCTATTCCATTTTAAATTTACAAAGATAATTTTTACTGTTTTTCTCTCTTTAATTAAAAGTTTCTTGTTTAAGAAACAGTTTGTTTTTTTATTCTGGTGTAAAACCCCAGGGGACGGGATCTGGATTCACCAGGGAATTGGAGGGGAGAAAGGAGGGAAGGGGGAGAGAGAGGCTAATTTCTCTCTGTGTTAGGATTACTTTCTCTCTCAGGGAGAGTCTGGCAGGGGAAGAGAGAAGGAGAGGGAAAGGTGGATTTTCCTCTCTGTTTCAAGATTCAAGGAGTTTGAATGTCAGTGATCTTCCAGGGTAACCCAGGGAGGGGTAGTCTGGGAGAGGCAACGGTGGGGAAAAGGGTTTAATTTCCTTGTGGTAAGATCCAGAGGGTCTGGGTTTTGGGGTTCCCCGGACAAGGTCTTGGGGGGGCCAGAGTGTACCAGGCACTGGAATTCCTGGTTGGTGGAAGCGCTACAGGTTCTAAGCTGGTAATTAAGCTTAGAGGAATTCATGCTGGTATCCCATCTTTTGGACACTAACGTTCAGAGTGGGGAATTATACTATGACAGGACACAAATCAGATATTAGGAATGACAATATATAAAAACCGGTAAGAGTACACTTCAACCTCCCTGGACACACAATAGCAGATTTAAAGGTATCCATCCTAAAGCAAAAAAACTTCAGGACCATACTTCAAAGAGAAAATGCTGAGCTTCAGTTCATTTGCAAATTTAATCCTGAGCTGATGGTGTCAAACAAAGACTGTGAATGGCTAGCCAACTGTCGCAGCCCTAAGGCCTCTATTCTAACATGGTGTCTGTATGGTCAATTGTCGGTCATCTAAGGGTCACACTGGTACCGTGTGCAACACCATGGTGCTGTGTGCTATCCTAAGGTGCGGTGTGCAACATTATAGTGCCGTGTGCATTTTCCCGCTCTTTTTGCCTGGTCACCTAGGGGTCAGGCTAGTGCTGTGTGCATAATACCGGCGTGCCGTGAGCAAAGAATCCAATCTGATCAATTGTAGTTCAGTTCAAATGGTCAGATTAGGGTTGTGTGCAAAACCATGCTAGTGTGCTGGGTGCAGCTTCTAGTAGCTTCTAGTGTGCCATGTGCAGACTCTATCTACGTAGAGGGAGCCAACTCGGAACCTGGAAGGTGAAGGAGCTAGGGACCAAATCAGATTTTGACAAGTGTAAAAGAGCCTTTGAATAAAACTATGCCTCCTGCCAGAATCTGCAGGAGTATCCACATACTGACTGAAGGACCTGATCAACCCTTCAGCCAGGGGTCTCCTCCGGATATAGCCAGCTCGGGACGTGACATTTATTTTTCGAAGTTATCTTCTACGGATTCGATATGCTTCTGGTGTCTGTACTGCTGGTCAGCTGCGCCTGGAATACGGTACTTGCTTTCTAATTTTCTGTGAATACTCTGTGCTTTGCTTAGTTTTTCTTCTGCAGAACTGTATATATATTGTTGTTGTTTGGTGTAAAATTGTGCATACATAGTATATAAGAGCTAAATTATTGTAATAATAGCTATTAGAGTAAGTTGGTATATTTTGTAGTGTTTGGTTAATGTGCACAGTTCATTTAATTTAGTGTATTAATTTTATTTTTAAAAGAGCAGATAATTCAAAATTATTTGGTTCCTTGTTAATGAATGTAAATAGCTTGCTTCAAGTTGTGTAGGTATTTTGTTCTAAAAATACTGTTAGTTGGCAAAAGTGCTCCTCAGCCAGCCCAAGTTGTGATTTTCTCCCTGTTAATAAACGGCCACGTGGTGTTTTGAAGTTTCAATTTGTCTGGTTTTAATATTCCTCTCTCAATTAAAAAATTCAACTGAACCCGCATTAGGGACAGACACCAACTACAAAATCAGTTTCTCCTCCCTAAGAGTTCACACCTCAACTTCTGGAATAGGGCCTCATTCTCCCTGATTGAACTAACCTCGTTATCTCTAGACTGATTCTTGCCTTCATATTTATACCTGCCTTTGGAAATTTCCACCACATCATCACCCACGAAAGCTCATGCTCCAATACTTCTGTTAGTCTATAAGGTGCCACAGAACTTTTTGTCGCTCTCAGAATATGGTTTTAAGTCTCTAAATAAACAAAGGAAAAAACAGATTGCCTTCCAGGGAGAGGCATATGCACTGGGGCATATGCACTGGAAATTGCAAGAGAAACACCTGCACTATGATTCATAAGAGGGATAGTACAGAGAGTGCACAGAAACCAACATAGCATTTTCTGCCCCCTTCAGGCATTATTGACCACTCTTTTATCTGCAAAAGGAAGGGGGCAATGTTAAAGGAATCTCCCGGTCCTTAGATAATCTTCCTATCCCCTTTAGT
Source organism: Gopherus flavomarginatus (assembly GCF_025201925.1). Lineage (NCBI taxonomy): Eukaryota > Metazoa > Chordata > Testudines > Testudinidae > Gopherus > Gopherus flavomarginatus. The sequence continues at coordinate 191,884,447 of NC_066619.1, forward strand.
TACACAATTTAGACACTGAACAAGATAGGATCCTGAAGTCTTTACTGGATGTAAATCCTTCTAACAACATCCTCCTATCCAAATTATTTCAAACTGGTTAGCATATGAAAAGGGACATATGGATTAAAGGCGGCTGAAGGTAAACAAAGGTAATGGAAATGGCACGTACTAAATTGCAGGGAGATTTCAAGTGGGAGTTGATTCGGGTATCAGAGTTAGGCCTGGAATAAGGGATAGGAGCATATTAATGACATTTGAATAGGATACTATATTATGGGGACAGCAAATCATAGAATGGGACACAAATATTAGAAAACAGAAAAAAACAGTGAGATATTAAGCTTGGAATATGCAAAATAATTTACCAGATGAGAAATTCTTGTGCCGGCCATCTGTATAAGGATGAATTTTACTCTCTATGCACATCATGCAGACCTGATTGCACAAATTCCTGTACAGCAGTGCACAAGCATGCATGGGCGCCAATGTGGAGGAGACAAGGCTGGGCAAATTTGCTGCAGTCTTAGTGTATGCTACTCCATCCATTCTACTTCCTCCTTCCCCCCCAACCCCTGCACAACTCATTCCTTATCTCAGCTATTTGAGTTTGGGATTAGGGGCTGGATTTGGTTTAAGTGAGCTATCAGTGTTCAATATTTGACCATCAACATTTGCCTTTTATCATCCTGCAGTATTATCATGTTACAGAACTTATTGATTTATTCAAAGAAAGGCAAGTGCACTCCTGACTAGACACTATTTTCTGCAATGCCTGCTGTAGATATAGTCTGAGATCTTATAGCGCTCAGTGTTTAATTTTTTTCTAACCTCTTCTATTATTTCTATTTAACCTCTTTTGGAACCATGCCTTGGGGTTTTAATTGAAAGTAAATTTACTTGTGTCAAAAACTTGCACATTTTTGGAGATGCAGTTGGGATTTTTTTCCTCATGTTTAAAACTAAAATGAGATGGGGTACTGTACACAAAAAAGGACTCATCAGATCTTTGGGAAAGGAAGAGCGACTTTTAATAATTTTTAGGCTTCATTTTAACTAGACGGAGAACTGAAGGTCATGTATAGAGATAAGTCAAAACCAATAAAACTCCACAAATATTTTTGTCTGTGAACAAGATTTTGTTGTATTTTTACTGAAGATGGACATGAGCTGTAAAGTTTAGTTGCAGATCTGAGCTAGCTCAGTGTTTGAGATTGTTCCAACCTGGGCTTTTGGCTGAGCCCATCAGGAAATGATACCACATATGGATTTTGATGTTTTTCCAGTACAGGATTTTGATTAAGAACAGCTCTAATTTTCGTAAAACATACACCAAAAATACTTGATTTTTTCCATGTTTACAGTGAGTTGGTTGGGGAGATATTCCGCTCCAACACTCATCAGGAGAAATGCTTCCACTTTGCCAGGTAAGTTGCTCTGGAGGAGGGCTTTCCGCTCTCCAAGAGAACCTGCTGTACCTGACTAGAGCAGGCTTGTTCCTCTGGAGTCAGCCACACAGCATCCAAGCTGCAAGGTGGAGAGAAGTGAGATTCGGGTACAGGAGCTGACCGTGATCCTCTGAGAGTAGGTTGGGGGGCCTGGGAAGTGGCCATGGGGCTGCTACAGCCAGGTCCATGAGCATGCTGAACCAATGCTGGCGAGCCCATGATGGGGCGATCATAATTACCTTTGCCTTCTCTTTCTTGATTTTTGAGAGGACTTTGCTGATGAGCAAAATTGGTGGGAAGGCATACATCAGGTCTTCCAACCATGATAGGAGGAAAGCATTGGAAAGTGAGCCTCTGCCGAGGCCTTGGAGAGACTAGAACTGATGATATCATCTGTTCTGGCTGGTGCTGAACAGGTCCACCGGAAGAGCATCCTGGCAACCTCTGAATGAAAGGATCACTCGTAATGAAAGAAGAAGGACCTGCTAAGGCAATCCACAGCATGTTCTGGATGCCGGGGAGGTACAAGGCTTCCAGGTGGATTGCACACTGAATGCAGAAGTACCACAGATAGAGGCCTCCTGGCAGAGATCCGACAAACAAGCTTCCCCATGTCTATTGCCTTAGAACATGGAGGCTGTGTTGTCCATCAACACCTGCCCTACCCGATTGGACAGTTGGGGAAGGAAGACACTGCAAGCCAGATGGATGGCTCTGAGCTCCCTAATGTTTATACGTAACATTTGCTCCTCTCAAAACCATAACTCCTGAATCTGCAATGTACTGAGATGCGCTCCCCAACTGAGGTCGGATGCATCTGTAATCAGGGACACTGGGTCATCTATGGGCTTGCGAACAGAGAGTAGACCGATGGCTGCCACATCTGGAGGGGACGCTGCCTGAGTCTTGCATGCTGGACAACGTAAATGCATGCTGCCATGTTCCCCAATAGTCAGACAGACCTGGGCCATGGTGAGTGGATGGGCAGTGACACTGGCAAGCAGATCTGACATTGCCCTGAACCTGGCCTTTGGCAGGAATGCTCTGGTTTGGGTAGGGTTTAGTATCGCTCCAATAAATTCTATCCATTGGACCGGGATCAACGTTGATTTTTGTTCATTTATCAACAGGACCAGAGCTTAACAAGTGGTTCACAGCATCTCAAAGCTGTGCTGGACTTGGAGCGGCTTTGATGAGCCAGTGATCGAGGTTCGGGTAGACTGAATATCCTGATGTCTGCCACTATGGACATGCACTTCGTAAGTACCTTTGGCTCCGTTGCTAGACCAAAAGGGGAGCATTGCAAATTTTGTGTGTGGTCCCAACTACGAAACATAGGAACCATCAGTGTCCATGAAATATTAATATGTGAAAGTAAGCGTCTTTCAGGTCGAGGGCAGCGTAGCAGTCTACCGGATCTAGGGAATTAATGATGGAGGCCAGGGAGACCATGCAAAACTTCGACTTCTTGAGATACTTGAGGCTCTGCAGGTTGAGAATGGGGTGTAGACCCCCCTTGGATTCTGAGATCAAAATATAGCAGAGAAATTCCCCCTCAAGTGCAGAGGAACATCTTCCATGACTCCCACCTGTAGAAATTCCTGCACCTCCTGAGCGAGCAAATGCTCATGAGAAGGGTCCCTGAAGAGGTATGGGGAGGGAGGATAAAAATAAACCGGTATAGCCTCCTGCTACTGTGCTGGGGACCCACTGGTCCAATGTTAGAGGCAGGAAGGAAGGGGGAGAAACAGTTGGAAAAAAAAGCAGGGATGCTGGATCCAGGACACAGGCTGGAAGGTAATCTTCAAGCACACCCTCAAAATGCCTGCTTATTACCCAGTTGGCTGTGGGCAGAGATCAAGTGAACTGGGAAAGAGCGAGGTCTAATGGCTCTGCCGATGCTTATAGCCCTTGCCCTTCTTGCGGAAGGCTCTGATCGAGGTTGGGTCCTGAAACTGTGGGAGCGTTGTGGCTTTAACTGCTTCCTTGCAGGCCTCAGTGTATAAAGCCAAGGGAGCACAAGGTAGCCCTAAAGACGTTTAGGCCATATAATTTATTGTCTGTTCTGAGAATAGTGCCAGGCCATCGTATGGGAGGTCCTGGATGGACTGCTGAACCTCCACCAACCGGCCCGACAACTGCAAACAGGATGCACGCTTCATAGAAATAGATGGTGTCATGGTCCAGGCTGCTGAATCTGCAACATCTGAGGCTGCTTGGAGGGCTGTCTTGGCCACAGCCATGCCCTCATTGAGGATAGCCAGGAATTCCTTCATGTGCTCCTTCTGGAAGCAAGTCCATGAACTAGCTGCCAACACAACCAGTGATCTTGGGACAGCATGAGCATGAGGATATTCAAAACCCTTATCGGGAATGTAGTATTTTCTTTCCGCCCACTTGGAGGCAGGGGGCAGGGAGGAGGATGTCTGCCATAGGTCCTTGATTAGTTTCTCCACTCCCTCATGTACTGGCAATGCCACTCTGAAGGGGACTGCTGCACTTAAAATATCAAACAAGGAGTCTGAGGGCTCCAACTCCTGGGCTTCCAGTACCAGATTCAATACTACCCTCTTCAAATGCTCCTGGTGGGCTCTTGCATCATTCTGGGGGACCGCATGAGAAGGCCCTGCTATCACCTCATCGGATGAAGATGACGGGGAGACAGGTACAAGTGGGTCTGCCAATGCCACTGTTCTGCCAAGGGTGCCTTGGATGAGGCTGGCTGTGCTTGCGGAGCTTGCTCTGACTACGAGTCAGAGGAAAGTGGGAGACTATCGTCAACCATCCTTTGGATGCCCCTGAGACCGACCATTGCTCCTTCCACCAGTGGGGGAACCCAGAGGTTCCTTAGTTGCCAGGTGGACCAGAGGGGAATGCTGAACTCCCCAGTGGGTGACCTTGGCCTTCAGGCACATCTTCCTCCTCATTGTCAGAGCCCGAGAAGGGAGAGACTTGTCTGGGGGACTACGACGGTACTGAGGCTGCCTGTTTACCCTGTTCCCATCAGCTTTCTCTGCCAACCTACATTGGGGACCTGTACCTGGACAGTGGCTCTCAGTGCCACGACTCTGATGACCAGCAGAGGTGTTCGGCAGATTGGCGACAGTGTTCGGGTGATCGATGCCTCATGCTCTGAGAGCGGTGCCACTCTGCAGACTGGGAGTGGGAGCGCAAGGATCGACATCTCAGATTGTTGCTGTGCTCATGGTGACCCATACTGTTGATCAGAGTCCCAGTGACGGGCTCCAGGGATGGGCATCTCAACCCTCCAGGCTGTCCTAGCACTGGGGCTCTGGGGACTGGTGACGTGCCTCTGCAGGTCTGCACCAGACTGCCAGCAATCCATTTCGGGACCCCAAGGAACGTTGTCTAGAGTCCAGGAACTGATGCAGGGAAGTCTGGCAGGTAATGTTTGAACGGTCTCAAAATGTTCCATAAATTCCCACTTGAATTTCTCCACTCTATTTTCTGTCTGGAGTATTTTTCCAGGAAAAGGAATCCAAGAAAAGCATAATGGGATATGGGCTGCTAACAATATAAATGAAAATAGATTATTTTTTCTGCTCTGGATACAGTCAAACAAAAACATGATAGATAAAACAGGAAAAGATGAAACACAAAGAAAAATATTTTAAAATGTCAGCCTCCTGGATTCTACATTAAACCAATTCCCTTTCCTCTTTGTCAAGTGAATCAGGGTTGTTTACTCTCTTATGAGCCTATTGGAAATTTGCACAATACAGCCTTTACTGCACATGTAACTGAGCTTCAGAGCAATTCTATGTATCTTTTTTCAAGGAGAAGAAAGGAAAATTGTTCCTATTAGGTCTTTTTCTTAATTACATACACAACCTTATAGTAGAGATGTAACAAATATTTTAATGATTTTTTTTTAAATTAAAATGAGTTGTTTGTGGAAACTTTTCTATATTCTTTCCATCAGGACCACAAAACAAAAGAAAAAAACAAGGGATCATTCAATAATGCTACAGCATATCTGCCAAAGAAATGAACTCCACTAAGCAATCCTCTCCAAGATGGTGAGCTCCCAGCTGTTCATCCATTTGGCTCACATTGACTAGCACATTGAAAATCATGCCACTGAGCTGCCAAAACATTTCCCACTGCTCCACCACAGAGCCAACAGAGCTGCTGAAACCATAAGGTGATGTTCAAAATGAGATCATTCAGAATGTAGTTCTTTCTTCTTCTTAGAGTATGTGAGAGAGCATATATTTCAGCATTGAGAGACTTGGAAATGCACAGAAACAGAGAGAAAGAAAAACTAATTAAGCTCACTGTATTCTTGTGAGCTTTGCAAGTCTTTTTATACAGCAAAATATCTTGCTCACCAGCCACCTTTTGCAGGCTCCCAGAGGGCTACCATCATCACCTAGGTAGAAGTGAGAAAAAGATTGAAAGTGTGACCAGATGCATTCATAATTTGGGAGTGTGGAAGTGAAGGAGGAAATGAGATGCATTAGATAGAATACATGGATGAAGAAAACGTTTTGATTTTTGATATAAACACAGGAGGCACTAAAAAAAGGTGATATTTCATTATCTTGATGAGATTTCTTTTCTCTTTTGGTGCTATTTTTTTTTTAAATTGTTAATGGTGATTCACATTCTTGATATTTTATTTTATATATAGCAAAAGCTAACAACCCTTCTGTGTAGCCTAGTTATGTTAGCCTCAGTTTGCCTTAACAGAGCAAAGCTCTTGCATCCCTAACATTCCCATGCTACCATCACTTAAGTCGATTGGAGCTTCACCATGGACTTCAGCATATGGAGAACAGGACCCTAAGACAATAACTCAGTGGTCACTCTGAAGTCCCTTAGCCTTTCATTTATCTATTTTTACCCATACAGGACCCTATTTTCCTAAGCACTTTCACTCATTTACTTTGATTTTTTTTTCTCATTAAACTACCTTGTGTGGCCTCCTATTTTCTACAAGGGAGAAACTGAGGAAGATAAGTGGCCAGTGTAGAAAAAAGATCTAATACCATTTTTTGGAAATTGCTGTGGCCTTTACATTTACTTGAATCAATTTGTCACATGCCTGCACTTTTATTATAAGGAGGTAGATTTGGTTGATAAACATATCTCAGAATTTGAGCTGTGCCATAGCAGAGAAGAGAATCAGAATCATAATACTGGAACAACAGAGTCTGCAGGAAAGATATTTATGGATTTGCTTGCTTACAGGTGTGTGTGTGTGTGTGTATAAACAAATCCATAAATATCTTTCCTACACACTCTGTTGTTTCACTATTATGATATATGTGCACATATGCATACATACATACACACCCACTCACCATACAAAATCCCAGGAGAGCTTTATAATATCATCAGTGATTGTGAACAATAATAGAATTCTACAAAAACAAAAAAAACCACTTTTCTTCCCTTAGAAATAGCAATAACCTCCTTTATTTTTTCCACAGTATTTCCCTGTACTTTTTGCAAACAAATGGACAACATATTTTACTACTTAGACTGTATGTAGAAATGCATATAGTTTTAAAAATGGGCATGAACATGCTTATTAATATAAAACATTCATTTTTAAACAGAACAATTATTCCTTTTATTCCCCAGATTAAAAATGGACTAGCACTAGAAAGCCTGAAGAGTCAAACAGAAAACCACATCTCCAGTAAAGAGGAGATTGACACATCACACTCTCTTGTGAATTCTCTCTTTTCTTGTTGGTATTGTATTAGGTGTATAAATCTTAGAAGTGTGATTCTCCACTGCTCTGCACCTTTGTACTATAGTCAATTACATCCGTGCAAAGTGAATGCACAGTAGGTGTAAAACAATATAAAAACAGAATGCTAGCATATCTCTCTGTCTCTCTCTCTCTCTCTCACCCTCTCCCCCACTCTGTGGTCACTACAAAGCTGTAAATGATTATAAAAATTCAAGGTAGTGGAGAATCAAAGCTTTTGGGCAAAATTCTGCAGTTATCAATTGACTACAGAGTTTTAAAATATTAAGGATTGCAGAATTTGGCTCTACACATTACCCATATGCTGTCGGATAAAAAAAGAAAATCGATGAGTACAAGCACCATTTAAACAGTAATTAAGAGCACTTTAAGGGGAAAAATGTTTCTGTGTCGGAAATAGGGGTCATAATCTCTTCCATACTGCTTTTAGCAGCAGCAGTAGTTGCTACATATTTTTCACTTATTCTGAATGTCAGAGGACAAGAAATCTCCCCCAATACTACGAGGTTACTCCAGGACTGTACATGGAAAGCTAAATATTCTTATTTAGTGTGGGTAAGAGAGAGGTGGTGATGTGGCACTGAAAAATGGTCAGAGAATTAAATTAAAATGGTAGAATTAATAGAATACAGAGTAGCCAACATTTGAAAAGGATTAGTTAGAGAACTTTACAGTCTGACTTGCAGAGTGAAAAATGTTTGAGTTGTTGCTCGTGCCTTCAATCTGTGAATATGTAAAATTCCCTGTATTCAGCTTTCAATTACTGAAGCTTTTGAAAAACAAACACTTCTCAAATGAACTTTGAAGAGGTTCAGGTTACTCCCCTTGCCACCCACCCTCTCTTATGCCGCTTTTCCCTCTCAATTTCTTGAAATATTTTTTTGGGGGGAAAAAAATCTGAAAATACTTCAAAATGCCAAGATGCTTAATTCCAGTCTTCACTTGCATACAAAGAAAACCATGTTCATAATAAGACCACAAATGTGATCCTATTTTGACTACTACCATACATTTCAACTGTTTTTTTTTATATATATGCTTGCTAAAATTACGTTGTCTTTTTTAAGGCTCACTCTTCCCATTATGACAAAGGTACGCTCTTGAATGTATATCAAAACATAGATCAGTGACTTGCATATTGCACTTCATATGGCAGGCCATTTCCAAAGCAAAGATTCCCTAATGAACCACTTCTCCTCTCAATCCAACATTTTCTTTGTGGTCTATGTTTAACTGAAAAGGAATGTTACTGTAACATTAAGGAGACTAAGTAAGTAAGTAAGTAAATAAATTAAATAAATGCTGAAAAAATCCTCTCACTTTGTGATGGCTGAGGCTGCTCCTTGGGTTCCCCCTTTCTTCATAGTTTTGCATCTGTGCTGCTTTTTCCCCCTTCTCTTTTTTACTCCGAGTGCAAGATTTTATATTTATTAATGCTGACTCTTACCTTGTTGCTGGGGCTTTCCACAGCTGCATTTTTTCCCAAATCACTCTGTTGTTAAGATTTCCCTCTTAGGCCTGTTTTTTTTTCCTACCAGTTTTAGAATCAACAGCAAATCTGATATCAGTTGACTTTACAATGCGAAAAAGTCTCTTTAACAAACTTCATTTGCAGCAACCCGTAGAGACAGACACATAGGAGGAAGCTCTGGCAGTTCTTATTAAAGCCAGGCCCAGGTGAAATTTTCTAGAATGGTGGGGTGAACTCATTTCAATTTTTCATCATTGCTCTGCCATAGTGTCTAAAGTAGCTTCCCAGGCAGCATGAAAGTGTTTTATGGTCCACACATTCAGAATCACTATCCTGAATTACTTAAGTGTCAAACAGAAATGCATCGAGAGCTTTATTTTCTTAGAGAATACTTTGTTTTAGCTCAATTTTTTAACTCTACTGCCCATGGTATTCCTTGGATAACACTTAGTCCTGCCTTGAGTGCAGGGGACTGGACTAGATGACCTCTTGAGTCCTTTCCAGTCCTATGATTCTATGGTAAGACGTGGGAGGAGGCAAAGATGCCAAAAATTCTACAAATTTTGTTGCTCTTTTGTATGGCAAGAGAGGTGATTAGCAAGATTCAACTAACCAAGACCAGATTAACGAACCAATGTATAGCTTTGGTGGCATTGTGTAAGTTTGAGATGCCAAAGGTAAATGATCAAAGCAGGTGCTGATTTATAGTGTGGTCCATAATTTCCAAGTGGTGCCCAAAATCACATTGTGCGTTGTCTCTCATCTGCTAGGAAATGTTTTGAAATGGTTAAGCATCAACCATTGTTTCCAGGGTAGTGGTGAAGCTGAGGAGTTCTTTTGTGGGGTTGGCAATCAGATGTGTGTTTGGCATGTTAACATGATCCCAAATCTTTCTAGTGTGTCTCAGGACTGAATGAGAACTTTTTAGAAGCTTTAGCCCAAATTCCAAAAAGGCAAGATTTCAGTATTTCTGAAGATTTCAGAGGCTTCAGTTTTACTGAGATGGATTAGTTAATGTGTCTATTATGTATAGTTGATAGACAGCAAAACTACAGTTATGAATTATGAGAGTTTTGCAAACCCTGTGTCTTCAAATGCAGACTAAGTTTGACTCAGACTCACAGTTCAAGCCAGGGTATTTACATTCAGAAAAGCATAGGAACTGAGGAGAGATGGGGATAGATAGGTCCCACTTCTGTGAACTGGAGCTCAGCCTGTTTCCCCAGAGTGTTTCTGTCTCTTCCTCTCTTTAAGGTTTCCACTTTTATCAGTCCCAAACCTCTGTCTCCACTCAACCCCTTGAACCTGGTCAGACCACAGAGTGAGGTGGTCAGGGATAGACTTGACAAGGTGGATGAGGTAATATCTTTTATTGGTCCAACTTTTGTTGGCGAGAGAGACAAGGAATAAACTTTGCAGCAATTGGTTGTCTGCATTGTCTTTTAAATATCAGTAAATGGGTCGCTAGCATAAAGCATTTGTTTGCCTTCCTGCCAAATATGAACAGGAATTAACTCCCACTTGTCATATAGCAAGCAATACAAAAATAAAAATGGCTGGAAATATCTTCACAAAATATTATAGACATTTCCCACATCCTTTACATTATTTATTATGTTTTAACCTGGTTTTCACTAAATCTTGGTTTTAAGGAGAACATTTGAGACTTAGACTGTGCTGAAGTTAACTTCAGAACTGTGATCTTTAAAATAGAACAGCTCTGACCTCCTAGGAGAGGCAGTTGGGAAGAACACCGTACTTGTCCTGGACCATTCACCTGAGCTGACTCTAAGAGCTATGATTACACGAACACTTATGTTGGAATAATTTTTGTCGCTCAGGGGTGCCCACCTGAGTGACAAGTTACACTGATATAAGGGCCAGCGTGCACATTACTATGTCATTAAGAGGGCTTATCCAGCCAATATAGCAGCTGCTACTCTTTGGGGCTGGATTAATTAAGTCGATGGGAGAGCTCTCTCCTGTTGGCTTAGAGCTGCATTAATGTAGCTGTGCCACTGTAAGCTCTCTACTGTAGGCATTGCCTAAGAAGCACTACTCAGATCACTGCAGCTAGTAGTTGTACATGGAAAAGCTGGCTGACAGCAAGGAGTGGAAATAATAGGTAAATGTAATCTTTGATTCCCTAATAGAATTTCCAGTTAACTATTCATTCTGGTCAGAGGGACCTGGGGGTCCAACTTCCCCACAGCTCAGAGATATTTGGATCCAAGGCTGTTCTATGTGCCAGAAACAAAATCTGAGTGAAGATGAAGCTGTCTGACATAATACATCTATTAGCCCTCATTAAATGCATCAACTAGAATTGTCCATTCCAGCCTGATAAGTACAGTATAAGCAAACCACAGAAGCATGCTTCAGATTCTTTAAAACACACACACACTCAAGATTCAGGCAAAAGTCACAGTCAGTTACAAACTGGAACCCAGAAACTACATTATGGCTTGTGATAAATGAAAGAGGGGGGGCAGCTCCCTTTTATGGACCCACAGCCAGCCAGTTAGCTACAAAAATCCCTGTTAGTAGCTGTTCTCTACTTGCTTTCCCTGTAAATGGTTAAAGAAAATCCTATAGGTAAAAGGAAGGGAGTGGGCACCTGACCAAAAAAGCCAATGGTAAGGCTAGAACTTTTTAAAATTGGAAAAAAAACCTTTCCCTTTGTCTGTCTGTTGTCCTCCAGAGAGCTGTAAGAAGCTTTAAACCAGGTATGAAAAATCATCAAATCACACCTCAAAACTATTTATCTGAAACCCCAGATATGTAAGTAGATCAGGGAATGTCCAGAAAAATGTGATTAGGTTTATCTCTTATTTCTTTATGGCTTGTGGACTCCTCTGTGCTAACCCCAGGTGCTTTTCTTTAACTTGTAACCTTTAAGCTGGACCTAAAGAAAACTATTCTTGATGTTTAATTATATTTGCTCTTTTTAAATCTAAACAATAGCCTAAGGTCCTGATGCATTTTCTTTCTTTTTTGCTTTTAATAAAATTTACCTTCTTTTAAAGAATGGGATTGGGTTTTCTTATGTCCTAAGAGGTTTGTGAATATGTTGCATAATTAGCTGGTAGCAACAGCTGATTTCCTTTGTTTTCTTTCTCAGCTCTTCTCCAGGGTGGGGGTTGGGAGTGAAAAGGCTTGATTGTACCCCAAAGGGAGGAATTCCCAGTGTGCCTTCCTGGGTCCAAGGGAGGATTTTGCACTTGGGTGGTGGCAGCATCTGCCAATCCAAGGTCAGAGAGAGAAGCTGTAACCTTGGGAGTTTAATACAAGCTTGGAGTGGCCGGCATTAATTTTTAGAATCCTTGCGTGCCCCCACCTTCTGCACTCAAAGTGCCGGAGTGGGAATCATCCTTGACATGGCTTATAAGTGAAAAAACTTTTTGGTCTTATCCATGTCTTTATGTCTCACATCTTTCTCTCTTTGGTCTGTCTGTATCTGTCACAACAAACTACCCCACAAAGATGGAATATTAGGGATTCTGTGAGCAAGGACTTAGGAGCTGTGTAAGGAAGCATGAATTCACACAGCCACCATGTGCTATGTCTGTCTGTCAATCACTGATAACCAGCCATAAGATCTAAACCTTAGACCTGATGTGGGACAGCATTTCAGTGACAGAGACTGAATAGTCTGCACTAGCAGTGACATTCCCCACAGAGAGCTGAAATCACTGAGAACTGAGTTAATTGATTGACCTCAGGATGTGGCATCATATAGGGTGTAATAGAGAGGTACGTGGCAAAAGAAAAGCAACAGTCCAGCAGCAGAGGAGAGCATGATGGCTCAGTGGCCCATGGTGGCAGCAGCAGGCAGTGATGAAGAGTGAATGGTAACAACCATAAGCCAGTTGCAACAAAACCCACAGCAGCTGAGTCATTGCTTGAGGGCACCCCCTGGCCCTGAAGTGGGAGGTGAACTCACATGAATGATCTCTGAGTTCTTGGTCTTTGCTGACTCATAGACTCATAGGACAGCAACTGTCAGTTAGGTGCAGTGGAGAGAGAGGTGAGCAACATGCGTGTGTTGGACCTTCACACATCAAAGTGAGAACTGAGGCAAGGGACATTGCACAGTGTACTCTGGGGTAGGTTTTTTTCTCATGGTCATATGCTTTTGAATCAGGGTTATGTTTTCACAAATTAATGTTGGGTTCCTTTGCTCTTTTGATTAAAGTTTTCTTTGTTAGACACAGACTCCTTGCTTGCAAGCAGGGAAATATTGCCTCGTAGAGGTGCCCCGGAGTTGTATTTTTTTTCCATTATATTGGGTGGAGGCTCGAGACAGTTCTGCTTTGTATTGCTAAAAGGAATCCCTAGATATTTAATCCAATCCTTGTTGCTGCTGACTCCACCTGCAAAAAGGTTATATAATGGCAATTCTTAACAAGATATTTTTGATCTCTGATGGAATTTTCAGGGTTGATAGAAAGCAGAATCTTGTATTTGTAACCTTTCCACATTTGATGTGGAAATTACTGAATAAACATGGAAGCTCACAATGCCATTTTTACTGTTATGTTTTTGAATAGAGCCACTTTGTAAGATAAAAGCTTAAAAAAGTAGACATTAATCTTTAAAAAGTTGGAATTCATTGGACAGCCAATCTGAAATGTATGTGGCCTTTAGGATGTGTTGTGAATTATATTTCAGAAAGAGTTTTGACATATCAGGAATGATACCATAGGAATTAAATCAGTGAATCTGGAAACAAACTATTACGGGTTTGGAGTTTATTTTTTCTAATTTGGGAGAGATGAACTTTGCAAACAACTTGAGCCATCAATAGTTTGACAGTAAAAGCACATTCAGACATCTCTTTGCAATTTTTTCTCCACATTCAGATGCAATTGTATTTTATTTATACAGACTACACTAGTATTATCATCTATCTATATTATAGAGAATAATTCAGAGTACTTAAGACTTCTCCCTGAAAAGCTAACAAAAAAGTGAGTCCCTATTAAATTATCTCCATAAATCTTACTAAGAACCATAGCAATTTTTTACTATGAGTTTTAGTGAGCCTTATTCCACAAAGACTAAATTTATAATCTCATCAGATATGTGTGGACATGTATGACTGCCACACACCTTTTCTGATTTTACTTATGTTCTGACTAGTGGGCTCTATAACCTCCAAAACCGTCACACAGATGTAACCTCTGAATATCATGGCCCAGATTTTCAGACATTCTCAGTTCCCTCAACAACAAAATAATTGCAAATTAATTTGTTTGCATGTTCAAACACTTGATTTTGAATGTGAAAACACTATCAGATAGGAGTGAATGTGATTTTCAAAAATACTCAGCAGTATTAGACTAATTTTGTTCCCATTGCAATTCACAGTAGTTTTACCATTAACTGTGAAGGGAGCTGTTTGGCCAATGCTGAACACCTCAGAATATTTCACCTCAGGACCTCAACTGTATGCTTTCACATGAAATTATTTTATTTGTACATGCAAATAAGGAAAGTCAGTGCAAACATGCTAGCAAAAACTGTGGGTACCTTTTAATAGGACCAGTAAATGTCTGGTCCTACTCATTTAGCAGAAGGTATGCCCTTTTTCTGTAGAATACAAGAATGGTAAAAAACGCAGGAACATTTGTATTTACATACAGAAGAAGTCACTAACAGAATTTTAATTAAAATGAATGCCTCATTAAGCAATAAGATTAGGTCATGTATTTATGGGTGGTAATGGGAAAAATAAGTAAAAATGTGCACTTAAGGTACAATTCACCCCATGACTGTGTCTCACTTATGTTCTACTTAAGCCATATTTTAAAGATTGATAATATACCACTGACTATGTAAATAAACTGAATGCTCCATATGGCTTCAAGCTTTCTTCATATATAAATTTATTCTAATTTCAGGAAGATTCAAAATTAGAATATCTGGACTTGAAAGCCTGAGAGCATGAATGACCATAATGAAGACCTGGATCTTATTCCACCCTATGAACCAACAGCATCTGGCAGAAGGAAGTGAGGAGGAGGCAGCAAAGAGGCAAAGGATAATGAAGAGGCAACCAGCCATGACAGACCTTGACATCAGAGTAAAGCCCCTCTTATTACTGACTCTAAGCGGAGAGATATCTTCTCTATGCATAGGACAAGCATGACAAAAACTCTGTTTAGGGAAGACACAGCCTCAATGACGCCAACTTCTTGATGGTCCAAACCAGACCTTAGAGGCATGTTCCATGTCACAACTGAACTCAAAGACCTCACTTGTTACAAGATCATGATCACTGGCATCACAGAAGCCTATTTGCTACAAAGTGATTAAGTCACAGTGGAATGACTAGTCAACCTTCCTCCACTCAAACAGTCCACCGTGAACTCTAGGTGTGGCACTTGTTATTAGCCAACCTGTACACAGATTTTAACCCCATCTCTCCACGCTTACTCTATGCTTGGATCCACCATCACCATGGCCACATTGTTATGGGCTACACGTCAACAGAAGGTGCATCACTTGTGGAAAAGGATGCATTGTACCACCACCAGCTTGCAGCAAAAGTCTAGTCAGCTCTGCCACATGACTCACTGCTAGTGCTCAGAGATTTCAGTGGTCTTAGTCACACTATATTTCATGCTGCTGCTGAAACAACCAGTCTTAGACTGTTGCACTAGAAACCTTGGTTTTCTGAAGATGCCTTAGATATTTTAGTGAAAAGGCTCAAGGATACAATCTAGAAGATATTCAAGAACATAAACAGCTGAAAGGCATTTTTCCATTCTATGGAGAAACATGACAGTGAGATCCATATCAGCTCCCTGACTGATGGAACAGAGGATGGACTAAAGCAAAACTATCTACAGAGCCATCATGCTCCTGGCTGGCAGCCATGAACAGTCTTCTAACAACCCCATCACAAAAGCAGATGGCTTTCCTTGCTCATCAGTTAATGAGGTCCTGAACAGATGGAGCACACATCATGAAATCATGCTTAACCATGTACCTGCTGGTGACTGTTCAGAGCTATGTGACCTGGCAAACCACATGGCTGAAGACCTTGGGACAAACACTGATCCTCTGTGTCTTGAGGAAGTACAAAAGGCCACCCAAAATTGAAGGAATGGATTTGCTGCTGGACCTGATATGAGTTTCTCAAGAGGTGTCCTGTAACCACTGAGCATCAACCTGCATCACTGTTCATAAAAGTGTGGGTATCAGACAAAGTATCAGTATAATGGAAAGGCAGCATCATAGTGTCCTTGTACAAGGGTAAAAGATCTCACACTGAGTGTGGCAGCCACAGGCTTATCATATCATTATCAGTCCCTGGAATGGTCTTCACTCATATTCTGCTTGGTAGGATGCAGCCATTCCTTGACAGACATCATCATCTATGGCAATCAGATTTAACCACTTGGCAGTTGACAATAAATGCTGTCCTTGGAGCTTCTGGTTGAGTGCACTGAGACAATTAACAGCTTGCTTTGGCATATCTCAACATCAAAGTAGCTTTTGATTCAGTCAACAGGTCAGCATTTTGGTTTGTACTGAAAGCAGTTGGCTTTCCAGATATTCTGCTAAATCTGGTATGTGATCTTCACACTGGTACTTGGGCAAAAGTGTGTACTGGTTCATAGCTTTTGACCTGTGCCTATTGTCCCAAGCTATCAACTGGATATTCAGACCTGGCACTCCACATGTCAGGATCAAGGAAATTTCAGCCCTGACCTCCAAGACACCACTGTGCTATAGGGTTGAAAGTCTCACAACAGAAAACCAAGGTTACTCAGATCTGGGTCACCAGAACCACTGGTGCAAGTGTGGAGAGTATTATGTAGAGCATTGAAAAAATCATCTACCTAGGATGCGAGCACTTGGATGAATAGGTCTTGCCACTGCCTGCATTAAGTCCATGTCTTGCTTATGGATTAAAAAATATTTTTGTGCTGAGACGAAGTTCAGGATTTATGAAACCTATACACTACCTGTATTGCTATACAGGTCAGAAACCTGGATGCTCTTACAGACAGACTCGAAGCGGTTAAGGGCATTTCATATGCACTGTCAGTGCCAAATCCTGAACATAAAGTGGTTTAACTGTGTGCTAAATGTCACAACGTTACAGAGATTAGAATATAATGATCAGTTGAATTAAGGCCTAAAGTGACATTGCATGCTCTTAAGTCATGTTTCCTGGATGGACAAAAACACTCACCCTACTGTGCTCTCAAACTCTCTATTAAAAGCTGAAAGGGTGCATGCCCTAACCCTACCTGGTGCAACCCACATATCTGCACCAGAGATTCGTTCATTTGCAGGATTGATCCAGATCTGGGAACTTCATTACCTGGTGCCTGTGCAGTGCTAGCAGCCATGGTTACTCTTCTGGCACAATTGAATTAAAACTGATAGGATTTCAAGGTTCAATGTTAACAGTATGTCTGCACTACAAACACTACAGCAGCTCAGCAGCAGCTGCGCTGCTGTAGCGTAGACACTTATTACAGCAATGGAAGGGGTTGTTCTGCTGCTGTAGTAAAGCCATCTTTCCAAGAGGTAGTAGCTAGTCTATGGAGCAACTCTTTCAGTGACCCAGCCTTGCTTATACTGGAGCTTAGGTCATCTTAGTTACATTGCACAGGGCATGAAGTTTTTCACAACCCTGAATGATATAGTTAAGCTGACCTAACTTTATAGTGCAGACAAGTCCACAAAAAACATAAGTCTGTTTATTTCTCCTCAGTTTAAAAGGCTAAAAGGGCCAGTTCTCAGATGTAAATGAGATGCAGGATCATGCTGGTGGAACTTATGCCTGAAGAAGGGCAGACCTGAAATCTTTGTGAACAGAGGTCCCCCACCTTAGTAACTACTACCTTCCTTCCCCACCCTTCCACCCTCGCATTTGGGAGGACGGATTGAGGATTCAGAAGTTAGTTGAATCCTAGGAGGAGACTGAAGAGGCTCTACCCTGAGTGATTGTTTATATGGTGAGAACCCTGTAACTCCCTTGTCTGGTATGTGAGAGCACAGGATGGGTTTGTACATTCTTTGTAAAATGTATATAGTTGTGACTTGACACTAAAATACATCCTTGTGTCTGTCATTCATTCTGCTACATGTCCTAATCAACCAATGCCTTGAGCCTCCTGGTGTCCCTGGGATCAAAAATTTATTACTAATTTTCTCATATGGAATCCTGGCTTTCACAGAAGCCAGCACTTCCCACAACTCACAGATCCTTGTGTATCTTATACTATCCAAACATGAGTAACACTCAGTCTTTTTTAACCAGTCCTTAAATAATGTTTTGATAACTCGTTGAAGTACATGCTGTTCCCTGAACAGGAAAATGTGAAGGATTTAAAAAAATAGTATTTTGTTCTTGTAAAATTGAGAAAGATTGTTTTCTTTTTATGTATACTCAGAAGCCCCATAACCCCATCAAAAACAAGAAAAAACATGATTGTAGAGAAGAGGTGTAGAAAGGGTTCTGAAGTAGGGCCGGCTCTAGCAATTTCTCCGCCCCAAGCACAGCGGCATGCCATGGGGGGCGCTCTGCCGCTTGCCGGCCCCACGGCTCTGGTGGACCTCCCGGAGACTTCCCTGTGAGGGGTCCGGTGGTCCCGCAGCTCCGGTGGACCTCCCACAGGCCTGCCTGCGGATGCTCCACCGGAGCCACGGGACCAGCGGACCCTCCACAGGCACGCCTGTGGGAGATCCACCAGAGCCGCCTGCTCCCCTCTCAGCGACCAGCAGAGAGCCCCCCGCGGCATGCTGCCCCAAGAACGCACTTGGCGCGCTGTGGCCTGGAGCCAGCCCTGTTCTGAAGTATCAGAGAGCTTTTAGATCTTATCTCAGAATGTGGCTCAATAAGCTAGCCTGCCTTTTAACTAAATATCTTTGCAAACTTCTTGTCTAAACATTATTTTCTGTGCCATCAGAAGCCACTTACAAATTGCATGACACTTTAAAAGAAAATCTGCCACTTTTTTGAATGGATTGAAAAAGGTAAAAAGGAGTAAAGAAAATAAAGATTAAAGGGAAGCATACACATCTTGACATTATTTTAAGACTACATTATAACATTAGATGAGATTTGTAAGTATGGTTAAACAAATACACATTGGAATGTTTATACTTTCAAAAACAGAGTAGGAACCACTTTTGGGTTTTTAATTTGACACACTTTTCTTCATTTTTTTTTAAAGGAGATTCCTCAAAACTTTCAAGATGTAATTTTACTGGAGAATATCATCAGAAGGCTCTTTGTAGGACAACACAGCCATTAATAATGCTTGTTATTGCATATCATATGATTTACGTTCAAGTCTAATGGCTTACAATCCATTTATTTTTTTGGCAGTATGAGCAAATTAGCTCTGTTTTCCTGGCACAATTAGTTGCAGGTCCTTCATTTTCATTCTGCTGAAGACTGAAGGACAAATCAGTGATAACAGAATCAAGCACTTGGGTAGTCAGCTAAGATTTTTGTCTTGGAGCAATTTATCATGTAAATGGTGTCTGCTTTGTTTTATGGAAATTTGAAAACAGCTTTCTGCATGATTGAAGCCTTTGCCAATGAGACCCCCTTCAAAATGTGACAAATGTGCCTTATCTCTGGGAGATGCTGAAAAGACTCAAATGATATAACTATATATGCACACTTACTATTTTTGTCCAAAGCATACACATGCACAGCATCTTAGGGATTTAACATGCATACCAGAAATACAAGACTTTCTGCAGTTTGACAGAAAACAATTCCATTTGGGAGACTTCGGAGAAGACTTGTTTTTCAAATTTTAAATGTGAATAATATTTATCATGATAAGTAAATACAAAATTGGATGCAATATTTTTTAACTTGTAAAAATTATCTAGTTTTTACTAGTAACATGAAAAAGTGGTTTCTGAATGGAGAAAATATGTGAAATACAACAGGGGTTCTGGAATGTGGCCCACATAAAAAGTTTGCCACATAGATCCTTCTCCCATTTTTGACCATGGAGATCATCTTCCCCACCTTTTATGAGCTCATGAATCTCATGTTTCCCATTCACCTTTGTCTTGTGGTCACTACAGCAGTAACTTGCAATGAAAAGTTATATTAGGAAAGTACTTAATAAGATTTACCACCTGAAGTCAAAGAGGAAAGCCAACTCTGTGAACCACTGGTAAGTGCTTCACAGAACACCCAGTGGTCCACAGACCACCCAGTGGTCCACAGACCACATTGCTAAGAACCACAGGTAGAGAAAAAAAATAATTGTTACTAGCAGCCCTTCTGGGGAGTTTGTTGGATTTCCCAAATGGGCTGGTAAGGTCATAGTTTCTGATGGTGCTCTTTTAGGGCACTGTTTCCTCACTTCCAAATCCAAGTTCACCTCTTCACCACACCCACTCCCATCTCACCCCCTACTCATTTGCCCCTTCAGAATCCTGTTTTTGTTCCTCTGACATCCAAGCATTTTATTCTACTTTATCTTAAACTTATTATTTTTCCCCTCTTCTCTGTTCATTCTGTATGTGCAATACAAGCATGCTTTATTGTTTAGTACTATTATTTATAATTCCTAGAGGCCACTGTCCAGTGGCCAAATGGCTATCTATGCTCCCTTGCAACTATTTCTGCTTTTCATATTGTGGCTATGCCACCTCCCACAGTTAATTTTCCATCTCCATTCAAAAAAAGTGAATCCAAAACAGCAACTTCTGAGTGATGACGCATGGTTTCACGACTTGTGGAACAGAAAACTATGGGAGCTAAAAGGGTATCATGCTAAAAACAAAACAAAACACACCCTGTGTATCATTCTGGAATTTAAAATTATTAATGGTAAAAGCACATGAAGATCTTTAAAAATAATTGTAATATTTTATTCCCACATTTACTTTATGACCAGTCTGCTGAAATAAATTTATCTGTTTTGTTTAAGACAACATTCTCAAATTATTTGGGGGGTCAACTGAATTGCCAGCAGGCTGAAACTGAAAGTAACATGAGTACTGCTATAAACAATTGGCTCCAGCATGGTCCTAAATCCTGAATATCATATTCCAGCAATTTACAGAGCTTTCATAATCTTCCACAGTATGGAAGGTGAAAAGTAATTTTGCTGAACAGAATCTTTGGCATTTTAAATTAATTATAGGTCCTCTAGGGAGATCTGCCAGTATATGGAACGTAGGATTAGCCACTCAGTTGACAATAAAAGTCCTCTACTGAACGTGCTCAGTGAAAATGAAAAGAATCATGAAGGACCTACTGCATATGCTTTGCTTTTTATTTTAAATTAACTGTGCAAAGGCAGTAGCCTTTCCAGAGCTGAGTTTGAGACTTGTTTTCTATTATAAGCCTCAGCTTCTTCATCCTTCACCCATAATATCACCAGAAATGTGACATCCACTTCAAATTTTGCATATCTGGTTATTTAGGGCAACAAAAGTCTGCTTTAAAGGACATCTGTCATAAACAGATAGCTAAGGGTTAATGTCTCTTTCACCTGAAGCACCTGACCAGAGGACCAATCAGGAAACAGGATTTTTTCAACTCTGGGTGGAGGGTTTTTTGTGTGTGAGTCTTTTGTTCTGGGTCTTCTGCCGGAATCTCTCTCAGCTATGAGAAGGATTTCTATTTCCTGCTTTCTAATCTTCTGTTTACAAGTTGTGAGTACAAATATAGTAAGACAGTAAGGTTTCTATTGTTTTCTTTGTATTTACATGGATATAGTTGCTGGAGTGCTTTGAATTGTATTCTTTTTGAATAAGGCTGTTTCTTCATATTTCTTTTAAGCAATTGACCCTGTATTTGTCACCTTAATACAGAGAGACCATTTGTATGTATTTTTCTTTATTTTTTATATAAAGCTTTCTTTTAAGACCTGTTGGAGTTTTTCTTTAGTGAGGAACTCCAGGGAACTGAGTCTGCAGCTCACCAGGGAATTGGTGGGAGGAAGAAGTCAGAGGGAAATCTGTGTGTGTTAGATTTACTAGCCTGACTTTGCATTCCCTCTGGGTGAAGAGGGAAGTGCTTTTGTTTCCAGGACTGGAATTAGAGAGGGTGGACTCCCTCTGCTTAGATTCACGGAGGTTGCTTCTGTGTCTCTCTCCAGGAGCACCTGGAGGGGGGGGAAAGGGAAAAGGTTTATTTCCCTTTGCTGTGAGACTCAAGGGATTTGGGTCTTGAGGTCCTCAGGGAAGGTTTTTTGGGGGACCAGAGTGCCCCAAAACACTCTAATTTTTTGGGTGGTGGCAGCAGTACCAGGTCCAAGCTGGTAACTAAGCTTGGAGGTTTTCATGCTAACCCCCATATTTTGGACGCTAAGGTCCAAATCTGGGACTAAGTTATGACAACATCAAGTAATGCAGACAGACTGATTATTTCAGGTTGGTTTGTTTGTTTAATATACCTCTCTAATCCTTTTACTTGCAAAGGTAGCCTTCAAACTGTGAACAGATTGCTAGGGAAGTGTGTCAGTGATTTCATATAATTTCCACCCCCATTCCCCGATGCCCTCCCCTAAAGCCCATCCTGCCCAGATACATAGCTGAAACCCTATTCCTTCACTCCTGCCAGGCACTAGCAGGAAGAGTTCCTAACAATTTTTTCTAAAATTGTCTTCTTCCCTGAACATCTTACCAATTAAGCTGTTCCAGCAGTGCCAGCGGGAGATACTGCCAGTACTACTCCCCTAGTACCTGAGACAATGTAGCTTTTTCTCTACCACTTTTCCATAGGGAGTTGATTTTTTTTCTCCTGAAGGAATTTTACTTGTCATATTTTTAGAGATAAGGAAGTCCCCCTCCAGACACACACATCCATACCCTAAATCTGAGAAACTGTTCACAGCGTTATTCCAACATCAGGCTTATCTCAGTGGAGTCCCCTCAGAAACAGCAGGGTACAAATGCTACTGTACTTCTCCAATAGCTGAACTTTAAATCCCACCCCTGCAAGAGGTATATGTTGACATTGAGCCCTATGGATAAGATGGGTTGCTGGCCTGAGACTCGTCATCAGTACAGCTAGGAATACCAGTGGCAAAAAAATTCTCACACTATGCCATGCAAGGGGTTGGAGGCAGAATTTTCATACACACATAACCAATATGAGACAAAAGATAGAATCTTCAAACCCCCACACCTACATGTGATACATGTAGTAGCATCTATAGTATCTGCCCTAATAGCACTGGTACTTTGATTTCAGCAAAGAGAAATAAATGAAGAAGGGGAAGGGAGAGTCTAAAAAGACTGATAAACATGGAATCTATTCACTTCTGTAAACACCATTACAAAATTGCTGTTATACTGTCCATAAAAGGCAAGAGCAGGTTGGAATCTATATTGTTTTACCATGTGGACACATGACTAGTGAGGAAACAGCAACCACCACCACCACCATCATCATCATATTAGCAGAGACCAAACTAAGCAATTGAACTCCAGCTTCTCCAGCCAGGAAGACTCTAATGGTCCTACTGATCTCTAAGTTTCACAGGGCACCTCTCCTACTTCCAGCTCAGAGAGCCTGCAGGATGCTTAATACTCAAAAGTTTCCTTGGGTTCTGGAGAGTCCCACATTTCTTCTGGCTTCCAGTTACTTTCAAGTTATTGCAATAGCTTAAACCTTGCTTCTGTGCCTAGATTTGCTTTTTTGCCAACTGCTTTAAAGGCAATAAGATCTGCTGTGGACCTTAATAGGGCTATGTCTCTCAGAATCCAAGCAGCCAAGCATGTTTCAGTTAACTACAGTCCTAACACAGAACAAAAATATACAAACTAAATCAATTTAGTATGGCAAGAGAGCCCTTTGTTTAACAAAAAAAATCTACACTTCAACCAATTGCATCTAGAATATTTCAAGGATGCAGTAAATACATATGGTCACCATAGTTCTTAAAGCTCTATGCATCACAAGCAGATCCTTAGGAACCATAGGCCCAATCTGCATGATATAAAGACTGCTTCAACCCATGAGGACTATAGAAAGACACATTGTCTATGGTCTTCTGTTGACTTAGAGACAAAAATGGAAGAGGCTGGAGTTAGAGGTTAGGGTAAGGAAGCCAGTTGAACAGACGGGCAAACAGATGATACAAAGCTCTGAAATGCCACAATGTTCCCTGATGCTTCCCTTTCCTTTGCTTGCAATGCCATGTGGAATTGGTGGCTCCCTATGTCACAGTGCTATGTACAGCTTAGATTAAGATCCCATTTCTGCTTTCCTAATACAGGCTATAAACATTTCAAATATTAGGAATGAGGGGGTCTCTAACGAAATCCTGAACAAAAAAACCATGTGGCCAATCTAGAGTTACGGTTGAAAGTAAATATCAATTTTTTAATGATAATAAGCCAGATTTACGGTATTTAAGAACTTAATGTTGCAGATTGATACAATTTAACATCCCATCTAGTGTCTAGGCACCAAAATTTCATGGAAGTTAGTCAATTATGCCTTTTTGCAGGCCTATCTGCACTTTAGATGCCTTTAAAACTCTGGCCCAAAATTCCTTAAATGTTGTATCTACTATAAGCAAATATTAAAAACTCAGGAATTTCCAAGTTAAGATTAGAAATTATACAGTATGGAAATATTTTTTTTCCCCAGGGACTTAGTCTTGTATTCCTTTTGCATCCAAAACCCCATTAAAATCAATGAACTGCCCATAGTATATAGACTAAAAGTTTTGCATGTGAAATGTATATATTTTTCTTGCTTTTTAGTACTTCAAATATATTAAATATTTGAAAACAGAAAATGACACCAAATATAGTAGTTTTCCTGTTTTTTTCCCTCTTTCTAGTTTTTATGGACTTTTAATGATGAATATGATATAGGTAACATTCTAATCAGGTCAATTAATTTGACTGTCTAGAATCTTTAATGGTTAATCACATTTTCCAAACAATTTTGTAACTCTGAAACATTTATATATGGCTTATAAATGCATAGAGTATGTGCTGACCCATTTCTGCTGTCTTTCTATACACATTATCCCAGCGTTAAGCTTTATTTTAAAATCCATTATTTTTTCCTTCCAATACTTTCAAGTTTGATAAAACCTAATGAGTTCAGAGGCAGTCAGATTGAAGAGTGCATTTCTGACATAAGCAATCTAGTTTAATAGAAGGCACTTCTATTACTAACATTGTGTTCGCTTTCTGTGCAAGAAAAGAATGTAATTTTAATTTGAGGGGACATGCATTTTAATGGCACTCTCAAAAGCTTCACCAAATCTCCATCAGCCTCATAAATCTGGTCAAAAGGTTCACAATGATGAGGTCTCGGTACAGTGATAAACTTTGCCTGGTTTACAGAAAAATATTCTTACTGTCTTTTCTATCTCCTTTGACTTTGCAGCTGAGATTTGATTTCTCCCCTGGGGTTAGTATGAATGAACAGAAGATTGGGTGATAGGGTTACAAGTCATCAGTGACAGGGTTTCTAGCTTGAATTGAAAATAATATTGGACAAAGACTGCTCAGGTAATTTAGTGTTTATGCCTGCAGCTTTATTCTGATCATCCTTCATCAGTCTGATAGCATCTTCGGATAAACCTTCTTAGTAAAGCATTTTCATAATTTTAGACCCTTCTTGCACTTAGAAGTGACATTCGGCCAAGTGAAATATTTTTCATTAACCTGTATAATCTTTTTCTGGAAAAATTCCAGGATGTGATGAAGGAAAATGCTTCAAAATAATTTAGCTCTAAAATATTCTCTAATATCTATAGAGTTGATTGTGTACATTTTATATATTCAGGGGGCTCTCTGCAGCATGCTATGGCACATTAATCCTTTTTTAAATTCAAAAGGAAATCAGAGTTAATTAAACCAGGTAGAAGCAAAACATTATGTATTTTTTTTATCAAAAATACAAACAATGAAAATCTATTTTTCATTATTCCCGCATCCAGCTTTATCCCAAACATTATTAATCTGATGGAAGCTCCAGGGGAAAATATATATATATTTGAAACTTTCTACACCAAATACTATAGCAACCGCACTTACTTGAAATGCTCTGCTGTTCTTTACATGAGGAGATAAAGTCACAGAAGTTGCCTGGAGCAAAATATAAATGAACATTAAATACTCCCACACTCTTTAGCAGTAAAAAAGGAACTCTGAAGGTCTGATTTATTAAAATCGGCACATGAACTGGTGTTTCTAGTGTTTCAAAAAAATCCAAAACCACAACCTTTTTTATAGTGAAGACTTAAATTGCTTTTTAGTTAAATTAATAAAAAATATGTTGCAAAACTGTGGCATTTACTTGTTTAAATATTCTTACTAGATTATTAAAATAATCTGCTAATCAAGAAACAGAAATATATATGATGGAAAATAAACCTTATTTATTCTAAAATACATTTATCTGTGCATTGGTGTATGAAGAGAAAGAGCGTGGTATAGAATTTTTATTAATAGAAGTTTCAGAGGATCATATTACTCACAAGTGGTGAAACTACAAGTGAATTATTCAGATATGCCAAAATAGGACCTTGTTAGACATTTATATCATACCATATCATCCTCTATTTTATATATGCCACATATGTTACAGAAAACTGGTTTATAATTACTTTCAAAAGTTTTTAAAAAATGAATTGGGGTTATTTCTGAATCCCTTCATCTGTATAAGTACGTGTTTTTTAGCCTAATCCTCCTTCCATTGAATTCAGGTAAGGCAGGATCAATTCAGTGATTCATAGATTTTCAGACCAGAAAAGACCATTATGATAATTGAATCTGATCTCATCCATAACACAGGTAATATAATTTCATCCAGTAATTCCTGCATCAAGCCTATATCTTCTGTTTTTCCTTGGTTAACAAGTATCTTAGGGTACATCTGCACAGCAAAAAAATAAAGTTAAAACACCCAAACCAAGCAAACAAAAAAACCCTGCAGCAGCAAGTCTCAGAGCTTGGTTCAAGTGACTCATGCTTGTGATACAGGGCTAAAAATAGCAACACAGACATTCTTCCTTGGACTGGAGCTTTGAGACACACCGAAGTGTGCTCCAGCCCAAGTGTGAACGTTTACACTGCTATTTTTAATCCCATAGCGTGAGACAAACAAACCCAAGTCAGTTGGACACCGAGACTTAAAGGGTTTTGTGGGTTTTTTTGGCTGTGAAGACGTATCCTTTGTCCAGTTCCAGAGGTCTCCAAGAAAGTCGGAAAAACAAACTAAATTTAAATCTGATTCCTTGGGCTCTTTCAGGGCTTGAAGTAACTTGTTTTAGGCTGGAAAACTCCCTTTTCCAAAAGAAACATAGCTTCCAATTATACCTCTGCAGGGACATGATATGCCTGACTTTAAAGTTAGGATGGTTTTATGTAAAGTAAAGCTATCACTACCCCATGATTGAACTTTGCCTTTTATGTGCCTTAGACTGGTGACATTTGGGGTTGAGTGGGAGGATGAAACAGGTTTGTGGCAAAGCAGATTTTTTTTTTAAATGATGTCTGTTGGAAGATGTTTGAAATGCTAAAATAAGTGCTGGAGAAAGAAGTTTCTGGGAAGATGGTACGGGAGATATTCAATAGTGCATGGTACATTAATATCTAAATGTAGGTGTGTGTTTGCTCTATTGTAATTATTATTGTATAATATATCACCAACAAGCCCTAACCAGTATCAGGCCCCCATTGCTCTATGCACTGTACAAACATATATTAAGAGCCCCAAAGACATTATAATCTAAAAAAGATGAGACAAAGAGTGGGAAAGAAAACAAAGGTAGAGAATTGTGAAGAGGATCCCAA
This sequence comes from Gopherus flavomarginatus, assembly GCF_025201925.1. Taxonomy (NCBI): domain Eukaryota; kingdom Metazoa; phylum Chordata; order Testudines; family Testudinidae; genus Gopherus; species Gopherus flavomarginatus. The sequence continues at coordinate 191,911,877 of NC_066619.1, forward strand.
ACTAGACCCCAAATCTCCTGATTCCTTTTTCTAATGTCAAAGACTACTTTAAGCCTTTTTAAAATACATAGAAGAAAAATGTAGAATCAATAGCATTAAACTACTTCAAAAACACTAGTTAAAATATTTGCCTTTTTATTTTTGTGACAATGCTGTGCAGATTTATAATTCCATCATAGTATAGTAATCAAGTTGTAAAAATACAAATTAACTCTTTAGAATGGAAAAAATGCTTCATAAAATGATTTAATAGTAATAAATGCCCTGTTCATGGTATTTTAATTAAAACTCTGATACTCCATGAAGTTGTCTTATTTAACCTTTACACTTGACTTTATTTGGTTTATTTTTATTTATTTAATTCCTCATATGCATAAACCCTGATCTATAATCAGCATAAGTAGAATTAAGCGGCAATGTCTTAGTAATAAGCCACATCAATGTTTTCTTTTTATGGTAGTCAAAAGAATGGCCTTTACAATAATAAATGTGTTGCTCCTGTCTGTGTGATAAGAGAATTCCAAGGCCTTGCGCATTGGCAATGGAAGTAAAATCAGTGTTCCAAATTGTGAGTACATGCTAAGTGTGACTGGTTTAACATATACATATATATATGAACTGAGGTAGTGTTAAACAGCATGCAGGAAAGCTCAAATTTCAATTCAACATCACTGTCCAGTTCCTAGGGAGCAACTCTGCCTCAAGAATTGACTCTACTCAGACACCAAGGTAGAAAGAAAACTGTCCTGATCCTTGCACGCTCCAGCTACTTAGTATTTTGCATATATGACAGTGTCACCTCCTGTCAACTGCCAAAACATATTTCAAACATTTTTGTACTCAAGCTATTAGCACCATTATTAAGTTGGATTCTGTCATCTTTACGCAATATTTTTTTTCACTCAGATGTTCATACAATATATATGGGACCCTCAACACTGGATTGTTAGACCTATTCTAAAAGTAATAAAACTTGGTGTTAAAGACCTTGACAGCCATGTATCCTCCCAGGTTTTCTGCCACAAGTATACTCATGTTAAAACATTGGTAAATGGAGCCAAAAAAACATCGTCCAGCTATAACCTAGGCCTAGTAGCTTGTCTACATATAGAATTTGTGCCTGGAATGGTTTTAAAACTGATTTAGTGAAAAAGCCCCTGTGTGGATACTCTGATATCAGTTTCTCCACACTCAAAGTTGCACTGGTTTAACTGCTTCAGTTAAAAATCATACCTTCAGTTAAACTCATGCAACTGTGTGTGTAGAACAGTCATTTAACAACTTGCTGGAATATCACCTGAAATAACAGGACTGAGATACATGAATAGAACAAGGAACATGGCTTGGTTCATTCATATGTGAAGTACCAGCAAGGTGAAAGGCACAGTAATCTAGTGGGATAGATGGCTGTGTGGGTTAGTAGGAGCAACTAGAGATATTCACATCAGATGGAAGATTTGGAAAGAAGAGTGGAGGGCAATTCTGGGGATGAAGCTAGTAAAGAAGTCCAGCTGAAAGTCTGAAGACAGAGACACACAGTGCTCTAGGAAGGGAAGAAGAGGTAAAGTAGGCCCAGAGTAGAAATGAAGCAATTAGCACCAGATAAAATATAAACTTTAATGTCATGTTAACAGAGGGTTTGACTTCGTGTTTTTTTCCAAATCTAATAACCTTTATTAGCAAATCCTGTCACTTCTTGTCTGGCCATAGAGTTCCAAAATATGGTTTTTGGGATTCTGGGAGCTAGGCATCCTACAAAAGAAGACCTTACATAAGAATGGCCGGACCTTTAGGTCTATCTAGCTCAGTATCCTGTCTTCCAACAGTAGCCAATGCCAGGTGCCCCAGAGGAAATGAACAGAACAGGTCACCATCAAGTGATCCATCCTCTGTCACCCATTCCCCACTTCTGGCAAATGCAGGCTAGGGTCACCATCCCTGCCCATCCTGGCTAACAGTCATTAATGGACCTATCCTCCAAGAATTGATCTAGTTCTTTTTGAACCCTGTTATAGTCTTGGCCTTCATAACATCCTCTGTCAAGGAGTTTCACAAGTTGACTGTGTCTTGTTTGAAAAAAAAAAAACTCTTTTGTTTGTTTTAAACCTGCTACCTATTCATTTCATTTGGTGACCCCTAGTTCATGTGTTATGAGGAGTAAATAACAATTCCTTATTTACTTTCTCCACACCAGTCATGATTTTATAGACCTCTATCATATCCCTCCTTACTCATCTCTTTTCCATGCAGAAAAGTCCAAGTCTTATTAATCTCTCCTTATATGGCAACTGTTCCATAACCCTAATTTTTTTTTGCCCTTTTCTGAACCTTTTCCAGTTCTAATATATCTTTTTTGAAATGGGGCGACCACATCTGCACACAGTATTCAAGATGTGGGAGTACCATAGATTTATAGAGACAATATGATATTTTCTGTCTGATTATCTTCCCCTTTCTTAATGATTCCCAACATACTGTTAGCTGTTTTGACTATCGCTGAACATTGAGTGAATGTTTTCAGAGAATGATCCACAATGATTCCAAGATCTCTTTCTTGAGTGGTAACAGTTAATTTAGACCCCATCATTTTATATGCTGTCATAACATATTCCCAGATTTGGACCTTAGCGTCCAAAATATGGGTGTTAGCATGAAAACCTCCAAGCTTAGTTACCAGCTTGGACCTGGTACTGCTGCCACCACCCAAAAAATTAGAGTGTTTTGGGGCACTCTAGTCCCCCCAAAAACCTTCCCTGGGGACCCCAAGACCCAAATTCCTTGAGTCTCACAACAAAGGGGAATAAACCATTTCCCTTCCCCCCTCCAGGTGTTCCCTCCCTGGGTTCCTGGAGAGATACACAGAAGCAAGCTCCGTGAATCTAAACAGAGGGACTCCACCCTCTCCTATTTCCAGGCCTGGAAACACAAGCACTTCCCTCTTCACCCAGAGGGTATGCAAAGTCAGGCTAGTAAATCTAACACACACAGATTTCCCCCTGACTTCTTCCTCCCACCAATTCGCTGGTGAGCTACAGACTCAATTCCCTGGAGTTCCCCACCAAAGAAAAACTCCAACATGTCTTAAAAGAAAGCTTTATATAAAAAGAAAGAAAAAATACATAAAAATGGTCTCTCTGTATTAAGGTGACAAATACAGGGTCAATTGCTTAAAAGAATATTGAATAAACAGCCTTATTCAAAAAGAATACAATTCAAAGCACTCCAGCAACTACACACATGTAAATACAAAAAAACCCAAACCTATCTTTGTACTTACAACTCTGAAACAGAAGATTAGAAAGCAGGAGATAGAAAAATCCTTCCCATAGCCGAGAGGGACAGACACAAGACAAAAAACAAAGAAACTCAGACACAAACTTCCCTCCACCCAGATTTGAAAAAGTCCTTTTTCCTAATTGGTCCTCTGGTCAAGTGTTTCAGGTTACTCTTTTCCAGGTAAGAGAACATTAACACTTAGCTATCTGTTTATGACATATGCTTAGTTGGGATTATGTTTTCCAATGTGCATTACTTTGCATTTATCAACACTGAATTTCATCTGCCATTTTTTTGCCCAGTCACCAAGTTTTGAGAGATCCGTTTATAGCTCTGCCTAATCTGCTTTGGACTTAACTATCTTGAGAGTTTTGTATCATCTGCAAACTTTGCCACCTCACTGTTTTCCCCTTTTTCCAGATCATTTATGAATATGTTGAATAGGACTGGGCCCAGTACAGACCCCTGGGGGACACCACTGTTTACCTCTCTCCATTCTGAAAACTGATCATTTATTCCTACCCTTTGTTTCCTATCTTTTAACTAGTTACCTGTTCATGAGAGAACCTTCCCTCTTATCCCATGACAGCTTACTTTGCTCAAGAGACTTTGGTGAGGGACCTTGTCAAAAGCTTTCTGGAAATCTAAGTACACTATATCCACTGGGTCCCTCTTGTTCACATGCTTGTTGACCGCCTCAAACAATTCTAGTAGATTGTTAAGGCATGATTTCCCTTTACAAAAAACATATTGACTATTCCCCAACATAGTATGTTCATCTATGTTTCTGATAATTTTGTTCTTTACTATATAGTTTCAACTAGTTTGCCCAGTACTTAAGTCAGGCTTACCAGCCTGTAATTTCCAGGGTCACCTCTTGAGCCCTTTTTAAAAATTGGCTTCACATTAGCTATCCTCCAGTCATTTGGTACAGAAGCTGATTTAAATGATAGGTTACAGAATACAGTTAGTAGTCCTGCAATTTCACATTTGAGTTCCTTCAGAATTCTTGGGTGATAATGTGGTCCTGGTGACTTATTACGCATTAGTTTATCAATTGGTTCCAAAAATCTCCTCCAAAACCTTATCACCTCCATGTGGATGCCCTATGCATCACCTAGCCTGCAGAGTTTGAGAAAAAGGGCAGGGACTGAAAGATTTGATGCTAGTTTGATCCCCCACAAATCACAGCCACAGGAGCAACTGGTGATATCATTACATCATTAGTGGCCAAGAAGCATCTCTAATGTTATTCCACAAACTAGGGAAGGGACTACTTCAGTCCACTTCAGTAGTTCAAGTCTCTGAAGAATCATCGCATAGCAAGCATGTGGCCTGATCCAACATCTTTTGAAATCAGTGGAAATTCCATAATTGATTTCAATGGTTGTTAGATCAGGCCCTTGGATGGAGGACAGGATTTAGGCCACAGAGAATCAAAGAGAAGTAATGCAAGCACTGCATAGTCCTTCAAAGCAGAAACATTTTTTTCTGTCAACATAGCTAGCAGTGAGCAAGGCAAGATATTTATTAATGGAAACGTAAATTGATGTCATAGCTACATCAAACCCTGAATAAAATAAATTTTATTTTTCAGTACATATGCACTACAAAGTACACTCTTGAGAGAGACTCTCCCAGTTCATCTGTAAATAAATGCAGCATTTATGTATAGACTTACAATATTTATTCATAGACACACTTCATATAAGAAACATTCTGAGACATGGTCAATTCCCTGGTTAAATAAAACTACTGCCTGCTTTGCTGAACCTGCCATTGGATCAGTCATGCATAACTGTGCCAGTTAAAGAAAGTCAAGGACTAAATGCATTTTTGGGAACTCCCTTTTCTCCAGTCTAGCTGACTATTTATTTTCAAGGCATATTTGGCCTCTCCTGCATCTGATTAGACATTACATTAGAGATTAAAAAGCATAGTTGGATTTCCTATTTTGCCAGTAAAAAAACAGAACAAAACAAAAAGGTCTAAACTGAGAAAAGAAGTTTTAATTACAATTATCTTACAGTTCCTGCTAGGTCTAAATAGTAGCTGGACAATTCAACAGAAAATTGAATTGTTTATAATTAGCCCTTTTCAAAACCCACTAAATGTATATAGCAGAATTGGGCCAACTACAACCCGAGGGACCCTCCTCCCCAACCCCTGATTTCCTGCCCCAGGAGGCTCGCCCCCAGCCCCTTCCCTGCTGTTTCCCTTCCCCTGCAGCCTCAGCTCGCCCCGTTGCCAGTGCAATGCTCTGGACAGCGGAGCTGCGAGCTCCTGGGGCAGCACAGCTGCAGATCCTGGCCTGACCCAGTGCTCTGTGCTGCATAGTGACATGGCTGGCTCCAGCCTGGCAGTGTAGCTGCCTGTCCTGCTGCTCTGGGTGGCATGGCTGTAGTGTCGCCAGCCATCGGTGTTCCAGCCAGTGCAGTAAGGGGGAAGGGAGTGTGGGGTGGGGGAGTTGGATAGAGGGCAGGGGAGTTTGGGTGGTGGTCAGGGGGCAGTGGTGTGGATAGACGTCAGGGCAGTCAGGGGGTGGGGAATGGGGGTTGAATGGAGGCAGGGGTGCTGGGGGGGCAGTCAGAAAGGAGAGAGAAGGTTGGATGTGGCAGCGGGGGGCAGTCAGGGATAGAGGTTCCAGGGATGGTCAGGGGACAGGGAAAAGGGGTGGTTGGATGGGGCAGGGGTCCTGGGGGGGCAGTCAGGAAGGAGGAGCATTTGGATGGGGTGATGGAGGGTCCAGGAGCTGTCAGGGGACAGGGAACAGGGGGGTTGGATGGACAGAATAGGATTTTCAAATCTGAATGCAATTGGTGTGTTTGCAAAAAAGATTACAATTGCACAAGGAAACAAAATTGTAACATGACCAAAAGTTGATTAATAAATGCCATAATCCAATTTGTGGACACAAATGCAATTTAATAAACATGGGCTTTTGCAGGTATTTGCATTTTTGGGCACACCTATTGCACCTCTAAACAAATTCTGACTAATGATGACATGCTATAACACCCTACCTAGAAAAACATTACACAAGCTGTGTGCACAGAGATGCCCGCAGAAACTTCCAGAACATGTTTCAAGATTTCTGACCAATTCTTCAACAGCTGTTTTCCACCATATTTGCTTTTCAGCTATATGTCTGTTGAGATCTTCCACTGATATATTCTTTACTTTTAGTGACTAATTGCATAACCTCATTCCCAATCACCACCGCCCCACACCTCATCCTATAAATCCAGATAAAAATAATACAAAATAAAGCTAGCAGTCTAATGAAATGTACACCAAAGTGGTAAATTGAGAGAACTGAAAAAAAGAAAGGTAGAGATATTTCAATATCACATTGTCAGGGAAAAAAACACCAGAATCAACCAATTAGTCAATTTGAGGAGATCTGATCCATCACTACAGTTGCAAAGCCACAGCTACCCAATGACATAGGAGCATACAAACCATCTTTATAGGAGCATACAAACCATTTTATTTGATCTGAACCCTTCTATTATGGTTCTTGTCAGTGAATAAGATTAATACAAAAATAAAAATTCACTTGAATAGTATTACATAATTCTATCCAAAGTAAATATGGTTTTCGACATGAGAGGATTAAAGGGGGGAAAAAATCAAGAATTACAATACTAAGTCTTTTGTTTAAAACATGTTGCTGACACAACTGGAGTTTTGTTTTTGTTTTTCATTATTCTTAATGTTGTACCTAAATCATTAAACCTAGTGAATGCACCTTTCTAAAAAGAAAGTTTTCCATATTTCACTCTATTTGATATTATTTGATAATAAGTTTCTCTAGGTAGTGGCTGTGACACTTATTGAATTAAGTTAAATCTTATTTAAATTAATATTAAGTGTCTTAGGAATCCACTCCATTAACAATGCAAATGTTTATGTACAATTATGTGATTGTATGGAACTTCTTTAAGAGGAAGACAGGATTAATGCACTCTCTGGAAAGTACTGTAAGTGTCAAAAGACTGTTTGTTGAACAATGTAGCAGATGTGAATGATGTTTTGGGACAACACACGGGAACTGGAGTTCCTTGGAAGTAATTGAGTAGGGGATTGCAAACTTATATCTATGGACTCAGCCTTTGAAGCTTCATCCTGAGGTGGGGTCCTTTTGCCCTGTTACATGAGGACAGTTCAAGGACAAACTGTACTTGAAGTGACTGTTTTAAAGGTGAGGGGGCTTGTTCTCAACTGAAGAAGTGATCAACCTCTGTGTCAGCTTTGAAGGACTAATCACCAACCAGAGTCTTTGGTAGAATGAGGGGGAGATCTTTGTTAAGCTTATTAGCATACATGCAGGTTCCTTTATTGTTTTTTAATATGGTAAATATGTTTCTGAAGAATAAATGTGCTGTGTGGTAACTTAACAGTGACAATTACTCTGTGTACTGTCTCTGAAGAGACAAATAAAACAGGGCTGCTTAGGCAGCCTGACTTTGCTAGGGAGCTCAAAATACAGGCAGGGAGCTGTGCAGTCTGGAAATACACCTATCAGGAGGGAGAGACATATGGGTTTCTATCCAAGAAAGGTGATGGTTAAGAAGCCTAGAGTGTGTGCCCTTGCTGGGCCTTGGAGGAGGAATACAGTTCAGTTGCCCTGAAATGTGACAGTGGCATTTTAGAGTAATTATTGTGCCTAGCCTTGCACCTTGAACCCCATCCAAGACATACTGTAGGAACATAGACTTGGATCCACAAAGGTACTTAGGTGCCTAACACTCAGATTTAGGTGACTAAATCCCATTTTCAAGCACCACTGTGATCCACAAAACTCCCACTCAGCTGCTGCCTAATGTTGTAGGTGCCTAAACTCATTTAGGATATTCTGATGCTTCCTCCCCCTCAATCTCTCCCACTGAAGTTGTTCCTCTCTGATGAAATAATTAAAATATTTCAATATTAATTAGGCCTAAAATTACTTTCAAAAAGAGTGAAAATCACTCTATAGCCTAGTGTTTAAAACACTCACCTGAAAGGTGACAGTTCAAACCCTCTCTCTTCTTCTGGCAGAAAAAGACTTGAGCCAGTGGTCTCCTACTTCACTGGTGAGTACGCTAACTGCCATACTAAAGATTAGCGAGGAGGTCCACTTTCTCCTCAGCAGCTGTGTGTGGAACAAGGCAGCCTCTGAGCACACCTACTGGAGTGCCCACATGCAACTTAGGTGATGGAATGCATATCTTCCTCCAGTTTGTGAATCTCTAGCAGAGGTGCTTCTCTGAAGTCCAAACTTTGATGCCTATCTCCATGAAAGGGGTGGGCATTCGGACACATTCTTGTCAGCATCTCCCATTGACTAGTTTAGGCAGCTCTCAACTTACCGAGTTGGGTTTTGTGGCTTGCATTCTGAGGTGCCTATATCTCCACTTTCATTGTATAGGGAGTTTAGGTACTACCTCAGGCTTTATGGATCACAGTGTTGTTCCTGAGATTTTCTAGGTGACTAAATGTTAGGCATTGTTTTGCTAAACTTCATAATGCCTAAGACCCTTTGTGGATTCAAGACACAAAATCTACAGCCTGTAGTATCTTATTGCCTAAAGTTTTCCACAGAGGAATAACATCTAGATCAGAATCATAAAACAAATGTCAAATATGTGCCAGAGATGCAGTTGCCCTGCACTGTATTCCCCTCTCTGAGGGCATGCACTCTAGGATTCCAGATCCTCAACAAACACCTCTCTTGGATGGAGACACATGTCTCTCCCACACCTAACCAGGGTTTTTTTTCCAGGCTGCACAGTTCCCTGCCTACACTGTGATACCCTAGAAATCCAGACCAGCTATGCAAGCCAGTCTCTGCACTTTGCTTTCTCCTCAAATGTAATTGCCATCAGTTATGGGATACCACATGGTTCTTTATGATCAAGCACATTTATTCTTAAAGTGAGAGCATTACAGAGAAATTATTTAAACCAATAAAATTCCTATATGCATGCTTAAAAGCTTATTAAAGGTCACCCATCAATTTGCAACTCTCCCAAGGAAGAAATATGGCCCCCTTTGGACAGAAGGCCCTGTCCATTTGCTGAATTAGAAATAGCCAGTTTAAACTCAGGCTATTTATCCAAAAGTCCTCTCTTTGTCTGTTGGTCTCTGGATAATCCAGTCTGAATTAGTATAGGTGGTGGTACCTCTCTGGAGTATTACAACCTGAATTTGCCTAATCACCTCATGGCTTTCTTAATTCCTAGAGGAGGTGTAGTTGCCCTTGCTCATGGAATTACATACAACCCACAATTCACAATGATACATAAATGCAATACATTAATGTTGCCCAATTATATTGCAAGGAATTGCCAAATCTGTCACATAGAATCTTTCAGATTTCACAATGAGGAGGGGAATCTGATACAGCCATTTCTTACATTTTGTGGATTCCATCAGACTCTTCCTTATTCAAAAATATCATAGCAACCATGAGAGAGACAGACAAATATAGCATTCACCATGAACTTTCAGTTCAAGATGATTATGATTTAGAATGTGAAGTGTACGATAGACCTGTAGCCTCAGTTTTTGCTTTAGCTGCCATAAATGTTTAATTCTGAAGAACTGCAGGGTAAATTATCCAGATAAAATAATAATCCAACATGATTATATGTTGAAAGATAGTCTCACACATACTGCACATCGCACTTTCAAAATTGTTTTCCTTATGCCAAGAATTTAAATCAATAATGTGAAAAAATTCACTTGAGCTAGGAACATGTTAACAATGTTTCAGCCTGTAATTTGACAAGGATCTGAAAGTGAAAATAGGACCTAATGCTCTGCATCTTCTTGTGATGTTACCTATGCTACTATGCTGCCAGAAGTTTATACAGTTCTAATTATCCATATTTCCTTTTATCTCATTTCCTAAATCTGATTAATATCATTATGAAACTTATATTAAAACACAACACTATATACATATATTGGTGCCGCCGTATCTCTTTTCACTAATCCCCTTTGGTCCTTGCTACCCAACTATAGACAGTAGGGTCAAAATGTCATCAGCAATTAAAAAAATACAATAATCCCAAAGTAATACAGTAAGAGTACTGCCCAGCATATAGAGAAGTAAACTCTTATAAATACTAATAATTTACAACTGAAAAAAGGTGCATGAAGAAAAGTGTAGTAATGAATCTGAAACATGCTTCCTCCTCAGCCAGCCTGCACAAGTCTCTATGCACAAACATTGTGTTATCAGGGCTTTAAAAGAATTTGATGGGTCAGTCAAAATGGGAAGGAACCAAGGATGTTGCATGGCAGTCTTTTTTCAGGAAACAGTAGACTGTCCACTGGTAAATGCTATGGATTTTAATACTGCTTGGAGCTACTTTAATTTCTCCTCATGGAGGGATACAGACTAGGAGAAGCCACAGTAAGAGGAACCAATGACAGCAGCATTGTTTCTGAGTTAATTGTACTGCCTGAAGGAAGCTGGAATTTGCATAGATGTCCAAGGATCCATCTGGATGAAAATGGATTGCCCCATGGGTTCTGAGGCCTCCTCATAGGTGTCTAGGACAAAAGTATCCCTCGAGGAAAGAAAGCTATATGTCTATAGTGTTACAGAAAAAGAGCTGGCCAAGCAACTGATTTTTTTCCCCAGCTAACTGGAAATAAAAATATCTGAACTGCTAATCAATTAGGATAGACTAATCTGAAAGTTTTTTAAAAATGGCAAATTTAAAAAAAACAGTTTCATGTTAAATGAAATATCGTTTGGGGCATTTTTTAAAGGACTAGATTCACAAAACAGTGATAGCAGCTGCAACAACACACCACCTCATAACCTTTAGTCCATTGATTAGGCTTGTATAGGGGATGTGAGAGACCTCGGTTCAACTTCCCTTTGCCTAATTTCAAGAAAGGATTTGAATATGATCCCTCACATTTCAGGAAAATATCCTAACCTTGGGATAAAGTTATAAGGGGCGTTCCTGCTGCAGCTGCTATCACTGTACTTTAATCTAATCCTTTAAAAATGCCTGAAGCAGAATATTTCTGGTCAAACTACATGTTTCTTTTGATTCAAAATAATTTTCAAAATGCCTAAGTGATTTAAGTACACAAGTCTCATTGGCCTTTCACTCATGGCTTTTTAAGAACAAAAGAAAGGCCATATTGGGTCAGACCAAAGGTCCATCCAGCCCAGTATCCTATCTGCAGACAGCGACCAATGCCAGGTGCCCCAGAGGGAGTGAACCTAACAGGTAATTATCAAGTGATCTCTCTCCTGCCATCCATCTCCATCCTCTGACAAACAAAGGCTAGGGACACCATTATTTACCTATCTTGGCTAATAGCCATTAATGCACTTAACCTCCATGAATTTATCTAGTTCTCTTTTAAACCCTGTTATAGTCCTAGTGAGAAAATTTCACTGATTTCACTAAAGTTCTGATTTTAAAACAGATTTTATAAAATGCTGCAAATACTGGTGGGGACACTCTTAGGTCTTATCTACATGAGGGTTTTTGTTTGTTTGTTTTTAGTTTTTGTATAATCTAAGGTATAAGTTTAAATCAATATTATTATACCAGAATAACTCCCACATGTCAACTATCTAGTTCAGGTACAAAAGAGTGCCTTTTTGTGTAGCTTATGACACTTGGGAAAAGATTTAAGATAAACCTAAAAAAAAAGATACATAATAAGTGTCCACACAGGTAGAACTATAACTAAATACCTAATAAATAAGGGCTTATTTACATCAGAAAGTTTTAAGTTTAAACCTGATTTTATAAATAGATTACAAACAGGAGAGAGCGATGAAAGAAAATGTAGGTGCATTACTTAGTGTGGAAGTAGAACTAATTGATTAAACCGAGAGGTCTAAGGTGTGTAATGCCTCTTTTGCTTCAGTATTCATTAAAAGGTTAATTGTGAACAGATGCTTCACACTATTACTATTAACAAAAAAGGGGAAAGGATGAAAGTCAGAATAGATAAAGAACAGTTACAGGCTATTTAGGTAAACAGTGGCAGTGCCTGATTCAATTCACCCTAGGTCCTTAAAGAACTATCTGAAACAATCTTGGAATCATTACCAATTATCTTTGAGAATTCACAAAGTACGTATCTTTCAAAAGGGGAACAAAGAGGACCTGGGAAATTATAGACCAGTCAATGTAATTTTGATACCTGGAAAGATACTGTAATAAATTATTAAACAATCAATTTGTAAGCACCTTGAGGATAACAAGGTTATCAGTAATAGCTAGCATGGATTTTTCAAAAACAAATCATGCCAAACCAATCTAAATTTCCTCCTTTGACAGGGTTAGTGGCCTAGTGGATGGGAGGATGCAGTAGACATGATACATCATGATTTTAGTAAGGCTTTTGACAGAGTCTTATATGACATTCTTCTAAGCAAACTAGGAAAATGTGGTCTTGATTAAATCACTATAAAGGGAGTGCACAACTAATTGAAAGACCATACTCAGACAGTAGCTATGAATAATTCACTGTCAACTGGAAGGTTGTATCTAGTGGGGTCCTGCAGAGTTCTGGTTTGGGGCTGGTATTAATCAATATTTTCATAAATAACTTGGATAATGGGATGTAAAATATATTTATAAAAATTGCAGATGTTACCAAGCTGGGAGCAGTTGCAAGCACTTTGGAGGACAAGATTAGAATTTGAAACGACCTTGATAAATTGAAGAATTGGTCTGAAATCAATAAGATGAAAATCAATTAAGAGAAGTGCAAATTACACTTAAGAAGGGGAAAATGCACAAATATGAAATGGGGAATCAGTGGCCATACAGTAGTACTAAAGTAAAGGATATCAGGGTTATAGTGGAACATAAATTGAATAGAAGCTAATAATGTGATGCAGTTGCAAAAAAGTCTAATATTCTGGGATATACTAGCAGTTGTGGCATATGTAAGACATAGCAGGTAATTGTTCTACTCCTCTTGGCATAGGTGAGGCCTCAGTGGGAATAGTGCATTCTTCTTCAGGTGCCACACTAAGACAGATCTGAATAAGTTGTAGAGAGTCCAGGAGAGCAATAAAAATGATAAAAGTGTTAGACAATCTTAACTATGAGGGAAATATTAAAAAAATAGTGTGTATGCTTAGTCTCAAGAAAAGACTGAGGACGGACCTGATAACAGTCTTCAAATATGTTAAGGGCTGTTATAAGGAGGATGGTGATCAGCTGATCTCCATGTCTACTGAATGTAGGCTTAAATATGTAGCATGGAAGATACAGGTTTGCTATTAGGAAAATATTTCTAACTCTAAGGGTAAGCACTGGAATAGACTTCCAAGGGAGGTTGTGGAATCCCCATCAGTGGAGGTTTTTAAGAACAGGTGAGACAGACACCTAACATGGATAGTCTATGTATACTTGGTCTTACCTGAGAAGAGGGAAACGAACTAGACAACCTATGTATATCCCTTCTAGTTCTACATTCCTAGGATTCCATAACACCGTTTCAGATTATTTAAAATAAATTAGGAATCAGTTTAAAATAAACTGAAATAAGGGTACCAGAATCCATCAGAGAATGCTTTACCGTCGATTTAGCAAGTCTTCACTAGACCCCCTAAATCAACATCCTTTGCATCGATCTCCCTGTGGTGAAGACAAGCCTTCAGAGTCTTTGTTCACCAATTATACAGTTTGCTGAGTTAAAAGCAACATTTTTTCCCCACTTGCTGGTAGAAAATTTTCAGCTGCAATCCATGCAGATTCTTCCTCCTCTGCTGAAATAACTCAGTTAGCTAATCAGTTAATTGATTAAACAACCACTCAGTTAGGTACATAGATTAGAAAAAAAGCATCACAAGAAACTACAAACTGAAAATAGCAAAATAAATTATTTTCCCCCTTATCATATTAAAAAAAAGAGTTGGCAAATGATATTAGTTGAAACAATTTAACTAAAATAGCTTGACTAAAATTAAACATTCAAGGTATACAATTAAAATAAAAGAAATTAGCTTTCCATCCCAATTTTCCCTTTCTATAATTAATACTGCCAGCGCTTTCCTGTTGGAGTGTTAATAATATCACTAATCTGATCAAAATGCTTCAGAGTTAAAGAAAACAGCCTGCTTTCTGCTTCTGGGCTTAGCTTCTTCCAACCCACATAGTGCATATGGCCTTTTGCAAAGCAGTTGCCCCAACTACGTGCTCTCATGGAGCATGAGTTCATCATGAGGGAACCTGTTGAACATACCCAAAACTATCACACCCTATTCCAGAAACTTCTGAGTGTGGAGAGCTAATTGTCCATCTGCCTAGTAATAATGACCGAGACACAACTCATTCCTACCCACCCCACAATGGATCTCTTGAAGAGATATCTCCCAATCAAGCATGTAGGTAACTTTTGGACAATGTTTTAAGCACATTTTTTAAAGTACTGGAAGAAATTCAGAAATGACATTATTTCTCTCCACAATACAGATGTAGAACTGACTCGAAGGATTAACATATTGTATATTTTTAAGGCTGTCTTGACTTGCATTGTTCTTGAGTCTTGACTATACCATTATCTCTAGGAAAAAAATAGTTGTCCACAACTTAGATACAGAATTATGGGTTGTGTCTAAACTTGTGAACAGCTTGTTGTCTGAATTATTGGTTTGGGTAGGCCTATAAATGTCAGTCAGTGAAAACTGTTATAGTGTGGAAGGTTTCAGATAATCAAACTTAAATCAGAAAAAAAGAAAGAAACCTAACTGTATAGGATATATTCAGACATTTTTTTCCACATGTCACCTGCTACAGAGGAATCTCAAGATGTGCTCAACTGCAGTGTTCAGTGAGATATCAAATAGGTAGCAAACAGCATTACTCTTCTGTTTCAGCATTGCATGTGACAAATTTTTCCCCCAGCAAAAAGTCAAACATTTTCAATAGTCTCTCTCCTTCACTTCACATGACATAAGACAAATCAGATTGCTTTTCTCCATGGTTGATATAAGCAGATAAAATCTATACTCTATGTGGGAAGACCAGTAAATTGTCATATGTGGATCATCAGCTTTTTCAAAGTAGTAAATTAGTTTATTGTGATGAAAAAATAAAGCTTTTTTATTTTAGTTATTTAATATTCACCCATTGCTTCCCAGCAGGGTATGTTCATTTTTAAATGGCCATATTTCCGAACAACTCCCTCCCTTCTTATCATATACACTTAATTTTACAGAATTAAAACTCTCCTTCATATTAATATGCTATGACAAAAAAAATCTCAGGGTTTGTTTGTTTTCAATTAATTGACTTTAAGGCTTAAACTTTAGGTAGGCTTTTCCTTTGTTTGCTTGGTTGTTTCTGTTAGTTTTGCTTTAATGCCAAGAGTTTCAATATAGTCATCCATTTTTAAGAGGAGAAGAACTCTCATTGTCAGGATGCAGACCGAGCAGAACCTGCAGCCGTTGAAGTCATGGCAGTTTTGCCACTGACTTCAATAGATGCAGAATCAGGTGTCACCATGCCTCTGTGGGTCCCAGAGAATTCCAAATTCTGGACAGATGAAAAATAGGACAGACTACCCCCAAACTGGTGATTACTTTTGTTATTGGCTTGGTATAATCTAAAGATAGAATAAACTTCTGGTTAACAAGAAGTGAAAAATACAGTCTCCTTAGGCATTTGAGCCTGTGGCTTACCACCCAGACTCTGGACTTTATGATTTATGGTTAGTGAAAAACAATTTCTTCAGATATAGGCTTATTCTAATCCCAAGGGTCAGTCACTTAGCCAGGGCAGATTCTCTGATCCAGTTTTCGTGAATGTAATCACACTGTCTGATTACTTCCTAGGTGCCTTCTCTTTATATCCTCCTAAGTTCATTGCCTGTACTTAGAATCAGGAAAGTCTTCTGTAATTTATACTCTTCTTTGTTACCTTCCTGTTGATTTCACATCCCTCCCCCACCACCATTGACTTGGTATGTAAACGGGGTTTCTTTGTGTGGGCTTACAATGCTTAATTTACATACAGGGTTGAAAGTAACTTACAGGACTTATAAAAGCAGCAAAGAATCCTGTGGTACCTTATAGACTAACAGACGTTTTGGAGCATGAGCTTTCGTGGGTGAATACCCACTTCCTCAGATGCATGTCATGTCATGCATCTGAGGAAGTGGGTATTCACCCACGAAAGCTCATGCTCCAAAACGTCTGTTAGTCTATAAGGTGCCACAGGATTCTTTGCTGCTTTTACAGATCCAGACTAACACGGCTACCCTCTGATACTTTACAGGACTTACTGGTATAGCCGGAGTCCTGGGGGTAGGGGGGGTGGCCTCATCCGGAAGAGGCAGGGCTTCATCCAGAAGAGGCAGGACCTCAAGATTTAAAGGCCGTGGGGTACCAGCTGTGGCTGGAAGTCCCAGGGCCTTTAAATCACTCAGGGGGCTCCCAGCTGCAGAGGTGACTGGTAGCCTCCGGGGCGACTAAAGGGCCTGAGGCTCCAGCTGCCATGGAGCTCTGGGCCCTTTAAATCCTGGCCCCAGCACACCCACCAAAGCTATGGGTGGGATTTGAAGGGCTCCTCCGAGTTCCCTGCCGCCCGGTCTGGCAGCTGCGGCGGGCTGGGGCTGGAATTTAAAGGAGTCCTCCGGGCTTCCTGCCACAGCAGGGAGCTTGGAGGAGCCCTTTAAATGCCAGCCCCAGCCCGGCCACCAGAGCTGTGGGCCAGGATTTAAAGGGCGTGGGTCTCCCCAACCCAAGCCCTTTAAATCCCCGCCGCAGAAGCCGATGAAGTCTGGCACGGTGTTCTGGCTCTTGCTGGTATGCCGTACCGGACCGTACCGGCTTACTTTCATCTCTGTTTACATGTCAACTGAGAGAATGGTGAACAATCATCATCAGTCTGACAGATTTGACACTCTGCTTTGACAGACTTTAGAACATATTCACAAGCATACATATGTAACTTACATAGTATCTGTACATATATTTCATAATATTAATGACCAGTGTGAGCCTGGCTTTTATTTAAGACCTCACGTGACCTCACAACTCAACCACTTTGCTCTAGGCTGACTCTTTGCATACTGAAAGCTGAAGACCTCAATCACATGCTTCTCTACAGAGCCCCCCAGTTAGCAAGCAAGACCACAAAAATTCCTAAGAATTTAAAGTGGTAACTTATATTTTTAAACACACAGTTTTTGAGACACCACAATATTAAGCAGGACTAGAGATGTATTTGGCATTATTGAGACCATTACAGCAGGGCCAGCCCACAACATTTTGGCAACTGAGACGGGTAGCTCAAATAATGTCCCCATGTCCCCTCGCTTGGGCCAAACTTTGAAAGCTCTCAATTCTGCCTTCTACCTATTCTACTCCTCTTATGGTACTGCTCTGCTACCTACCCCAATAAAGGAGAAATAACCTAAAATGCCTTGTTCAAAAATTAAGTAACACTTAACTTTCAAATGCCTGAACAACTAATGTAACTTTTCTTGTCTGCATAGTAAACACTGGCATTTTTATCTGTTTGAATAATCAAAGTGTTGCTTTACGTGCCTTCTTGGTTGCAAAGATTTGAACTACTTGCTGAAGGTCCACAGTCTGGGCCAGCTCATGCTCTATTGAGATAGTTTAAGGCCGACCATCCTCTCCTGTGTCATTGTGGAGCGTAGATGTGTTATTATTAACTTCAGCTTGGAGAACCTGCGTTCTTCACTACCAACTTTTACAGTAAGCGTTAGAAGTATGCACAGAGCAACAAAAGCATTTGGAAAGAGGATGGTCATCTTATTTGTGCATGTGTATTCCAGAACAGTCTTTGGAGTTGATCCTGCTGAAATGATTCATGAGAGGGCTTTCAGTTCATCACCTAAATCACTTGCATCAATATTCAGAGGGGTAGCCCCCGTGTTAGTCAGCCATACCATCACTGGTTCATTCACCTGCACGTCCACCAATGTAATATATGCCAGCAATGCCCATCTGCTATGTACATCGGCCAAACTGGACAGTCGCTATGGAAAAGGATAAACGGACACAAATCAGTTATTAGGAATGGCAATATACAAAAACCTGTAGGAGAACACTTCAACCTCCCTGGCCACACTATAGCAGACCTTAAGATGGCCATCCTGCAGCAAAAAAAACTTTAGGACTAGACTTCAAAGAGAAACTGCTGAGCTTCAGTTCATCTGCAAATTTGACACCATCAGCTCAGGATTAAACAAAGACTGTGAATGGCTTGCCAACTACAAAACCAGTTTCTCCTCCCTTGGTTTTCACACCTCAACTGCTAGAACAGGGCCTCATCCTCCCTGATTGAACTAACCTCCTTATCTCCAGCCTGCTTCTTGCTTGCATATATATATACCTACCCCTGGAAATTTCCACTACATGCATCTGATGAAGTGGGTATTCACCCACGAAAGCTCATGCTCCAAAACGTCCGTTAGTCTATAAGGTGCCACAGGATTCTTTGTTGCTTTTGCATCAATATTGTGCATGTCATGATGTGTCAACACTGTCTCTAGTGCCCTGCACTGCTGGTGTAGGTCTTCTTCAGGTATAGTGAGGAGTTTTGGAATATTATACAACATCCCAAATAAACTGCGGTGTTCCTTGACCTACATGAAACTTTCTTCAACTGACTGTATGGCACAATCTAGCACCTGGTTAAAGAATTCAACTTTGAATTGTTGTTTGGGGTCTCTTCATCTAAATGTCTTCTTCAGTGACTCTTGTATTCTTGAACGGTTGGAAAAATAGCTTCAGTGTGAAGTTCCTCTGCCAATTTCTGTGAATTCTTCAGAACATTTTGAAATCCCTCATCTGAAAGGTAAGACTGTAGGTATGACTTTGCTTTGTCCAGTTGTTCCATTGCTCCAGATATATCAAGGTCAACACTTTGGAGTCTCTTGCTTACAACATTTATTTCAAACAGTACGTCATGCCAAAACACTAAGCCACACAGAAATTTGAAGTTACGTATGTTTCTGATGATTCCATTTGCCTCTGCCACAATTCTTCCACGAACAGTTCCTGTCATAGCATTATCCTCCATAATGGCAACTATGGCATCAACTATCTTACCAATTTGGTGTTTGATAGGCTTTATCGCCTCCGCTCAACTTTCCCATCCTACGGCATTCAGTGGTTTCAGTGTCAGAGAGGATATCCCCAGATTTGCTTCAAAATTTGCCATTGATGAAATGATACAGAGAAAAATACATAGATGCTTTTAATTACATTAAAAAAATTCAACAGCCTCACTAGAAGCTGATGCTGCATCACTGACCACCAAGTTCAATGAATGAGAACTGCATGGGACAAAAAAAAGACTGAGGGTTTAACTCTCAGATCCATGTCTGCATTCCTCTGTTCCTTCCTCTCATGTTGGCACCATTATCGTAGCCCTGACCTCTCATGTCAGCTATAGCAATTCCCATATCTTTCAGCTTTATAAGAAGCACATCTGTCATACCAACTCCTGTAGTATCATAAATATCAATAAATTCTAGAAAATGTTCTCTGACAGTCACCATTGCAGGGACATTTTCACTAAGTTCTATTGTTTTTACAAAATGCACCATTAAAGTAATTTGTTCCATATGGCTGATGTCAGGTGTGCAGAACAGAAAAGTAATATTTTGTTGACTTCAGATCTGCCACAATCTTCTGTTTGACTTTTGTTGCCAGTAACTGTATGATCTCATTTTGAATGGTTTTTCCCAGGTAGCGGTGGGTGTACATTTCTTGGGTAGTGACTCTTCTTAGATGCTCTTAGAGAGCATCAAACTCAGCCATCAGCTCCACAATTTTAAGGAATTGTTTGGCACATACAGCTGATCTGAAGTGCCACGCAGTGCTAGGTTTTGGGTAGCAAGCATTCTCGCAATGGCAATGAGCCTTTTTAGAACATTTTCCCAGTTAAGAGACTCTGGTGCAATCTTCTCTCGATGCTGATCATCTATGGTGGCCCTTAATCTTAATCTCATCTCAAGCTCTTTCCACATATGGAATGCTCTCTGGTGATTTGCTGCCATCTCACGGCATGCCAGATTTATAGTCATATTTTTCCAGTCCTTTATTCCTGTAGAAACCAATGTGGCTGGAACATTAGATTGGAAGAGTTTGCAACAAAAACAGTATGCAGCATTCTGGGATTTTGAGTACATAAGCTATGGCCTCTCCACTTTGTCACCGTTGGGGATTTCACGCCAGTAATGTGTTGGATGGAAACTTCTATTTTCATTGTCTTCGGGGAACATGAAGTTTTCCCACTTGCTGTGGCCCATGCAGTACAAGGAAGTCCCTCAGGCTACTGCTCAAGTGGGTCCACAGTTCTGGATCATCTAGGCTTAAGGAACTAAACTCAGCAGCAGCAGTTTCTTGCGCCTCTACCACTCTTTTCTCTGATCTACACTTTTCTTCAGGAATGAGCATGGTTACATCCATTTGGGATGGAGAGATGGATGATGCAGTATCTGCCAGGTCACCTGCACTCTGACTAACTGGAAGATAAGGCATCTCCTCACCACTCACATCCTCACTGGGGCCGGAAGGCTCACCATGAACATTTGCGTCTATGTATCTCAGGAGAGTTCCTACCTGCTTAGACAGAAAAGCTTCCTTTGCTTGCTTTCTTTTTCTGAATGTTGCCCCAGAGGAGCATTTTCTTCTTTCACTCATGACTGCTGTTCTGTGCCAGCTATAGTGGCTCTCAACACTTAACTGAAGGGGACAAATAAGCAGGTTTGTAGCAGGGCCTGAGTAAGGGAAGATATCACTATCTTAAGGGTGTAACTGGCTCCTACTACTTCAGTTGATTGCCTGTTCTCCTCACGTGGGTTCAAGGAAGCAGCAGGAAACAGGAAGCTCTCTGACAGGCTGGTATTAATCAGTTCAGGCTCCTGGGGGAGCTAGAGAGGTACCTAAGAGGATTCTCCTCCTCTCTTCCCCCTGTGGATCCTGCTGCTTTCTGTTATTCCCTCTCACCTTTTTTCCTGCCTGCCTGGTATGTCTCTTGTGCCCTCCTTCCTCTAGCACAGCACTCCACCATCTCTGTGCATCTAGAGCAGAGAGAATACATGTGCACCAGCAGCAGACAGAATTTTCTACACTCTGAGTACTAGTGGTGACCCCCTCCCCACAGTCTGGCACTTGAGACAGCCGCCTCAGTTCGCCTCATGCTAAGGCCGGCCCTGCATTACAGAAATAATGGTCCAGAAATTGTTCCAGGTCTGTGGTCAGCACTTTATGAAGCATGTTGAAAAAAATCAGAAAGGGTTCGGAAAAGAGTTACAAGAATGCTTTGAGGATTGGAAAACAATTTATAGAGCTCTTTAATAAATCCAAGATAAGGTTAAGAGGTGACTGGAAACAGTCTACAAATACCTATATTAAGAGATTACGGAGAGTAGAAGGCAGAAAAAAGGCAAAACAAGATCTAATGACTGAAATCTAAAGCTAGACTAGAAAGGCAGTACACATTTTTAATAATTACAGCAATCAATCATTGGAACAACTTACCTAGAATCATAGAATGCCAGGGTTGGAAGGAACCTGAGAAGGTCATCTTGTCCAACCTCCTGCTCAAAGCAGGACCAATCCCCAGACAGATCCCTCCCCTTCCATCCCTAAATGCCCTCTTCAAGGATTGAACTCTCAACCCAGGGTTTAGCAGGCCAATGCTCAAAACAATGAGCTATTCCTCCCCCCATCACATGTAGTCTTTTTATGTGAAGATAGGATACCTTTCTAAAAGATATATTATAATTTAAGCAGATGTTATGTGCTTGATACAAGAATTACTGGTTGAGGTTCTATAGTCTGTGCTATGCTTATCATAATAGTCCTTCTTAAAAACCATGAAACTCTGTATTTTGATCTTAATTAGCGTTTACAGAATTTTATATGCAAACTTATATATATAAAATTCTGTATAAAGCTAAAAACTAAGATATATGTATCTTTCATTCACTTTTTTAAAGATTGAATTATTACACTAGCCCTTTAAATCAGCAAGTTACTTATTTTGCTCATATAATAAATCTAAGTTGCCCAGTTACTTCACAAATCCAGATCACTGTTCTCTTGTTTAAGTGCCATTGATGTTAAATATAGAAATGTTTATAGTTTTTGACTCAGTGAGACAAACAGGATTTAATTCAGCATGTCTAATAGTCTTCTCTCTCATACATTTGGACCCAATCTTCTCACATTTAACCAAAAGACAACACTCCCAATGGCACCACTGGAAATAACAAGAGACCTCATAAGATGCAGCATCACCAATGTCCCTGGCCTGCATGGGTGTAGTTTGCAGGGATGATAGACCATGGGGAGCATTGCCCCCTAAACTGTATAAGCTGATAGTGAGGGGCACAATGAAAGGTTCAGCAGTCCCTGAACAGTTCAATTAATGCTCTCCTTCCCCCTCATCGCCCCTCCCTGCAGCAACCTCTCCCTTCAGCACCTAGATGTCCTTCCTGCCTCTCTCCATGGGTGGGCAGCTCACAGCACAACTAACAACTTGCTTGGCCTCTGAGGTCACTTGACTGGCTCAGCTCCACCAGCTGCTATGCACAGAGAGGGCCCAGCCAGCACCCTGTGACCAAACATGGAGCTGGCTCTGAATGAACAGGAAATCCACACAAAAAGAATGTGGCTGTCCTGGCCCCATCCTGAGCCACTGGAGGATGGGTGGTTTTCAGCTGTGGCTTCCCAGGCCCTCTTGGCTGCACATTAGACACTCCTTTGGCCTGCTCAAATTCCTCCCTGGGTCCCTGTGTGAGACCAGAACAAACACAATGCCCAGCCCCATGGGCCAGCCTTGACCCCATGGCAAGCACAGTCCTGCAAGCCTTGGGCAACTGTATAATTTGCCCCCACCCCTGGCCCCATTGGCCTGGCTGGAGCTGCTCCCCCCAATATGGAATTCAAACTATGCATATGCAGGTCTGCTGTCACCTTTCACCTTGTGCAGTCCTTTACATGAGTGCAAGCTGACTAAAACTAGGTATAAAATGCTACCAACGCAAAATGGTAGTGTTTCATGCTTGCTTTGCACAGATGTAAAGAACACAGAACTCAGGGAAATGGTGACCCATGTGGCCCAAATGTGTGTGATACCAGAAAACACAGAGCAAACATTGTCTTCCCAAAATCCTTTAAAGGAATTTCAGTTCAGTGGGACTATTCATGGTAGTATGTATTACTCTTGTCCATAAGTGTTTGAAGGATTGCACCCTCTATTCATAAAAAGAGAGATGAGAAATAATGGTTGAACTAAACATAGTAACCTGATCTTGT
The DNA here is from genome assembly GCF_025201925.1 of Gopherus flavomarginatus. Classification (NCBI taxonomy): domain Eukaryota; kingdom Metazoa; phylum Chordata; order Testudines; family Testudinidae; genus Gopherus; species Gopherus flavomarginatus. The sequence goes on from NC_066619.1 coordinate 191,935,440, forward strand.
GGCCTTTCTTCATACAGAGGCAATACCAGTGATTTCAGTGGCTCTATACCTTACACACACACACACACACACATACACACACACACTTAATTTGACAGGGATTTGACTATAACAGTTCTTCTTGCTATTCCTTTAAAAGTAATATTGCATAGTATATGGTAATATATCTTTAAAATGGTCTAAACATAACAATTACAAATTAATAACTCTTATATAAGAAAACATTTTAGAAGGTCTTCTAGTTTTATAGAGACATTAAAATAAAACAGTGCAATCCTCTTAGATAACTAGCATCTGCTTGAGACAGATGATGGGAAATTATAATTTTTTACATAATTTCTTGAACATTGTTTTATTGGTGTATGGACTGGAATAGAGAATTAGATGGGTTCTACATTATTATATTTAGTTTAATATTAATTGCAAAAGTTTCAAAGAAATGCCAGCAACAATGGTCACAAGGTAACTGGGTCTACAGCACCAAAGATAACACTTCTTTGTTGATACTATTGAAATAATTCTAGTGTTAAAGTGTTGTTAATTATGCTATAAATACTGCAGTGGTACACCTACACTTTAACTAGCACATTCTATCTTTATGGTCCTAGGCCAGGTATTCTTATGCACAGCTATATATTTGTAGAATGCTTCAATATTAAGATAAAAATTAATCTATAATTGTAATGATCTATAATTAAACTAATTAACACATTAAAAAATGAAACTGTGTTAATACATTGCTCCCATTGGACTTTGCATACAGCTTTCTTTCTGCATGCTATCATTTTCCTTTTCTTCTTTCCTACACTCCTCATACTTGTAGCAAGATTACTAGCTTGCTCTAAACCTGTAAGTAAAATTTGCCATTTTGCATAAATATATGCAACTATAATCATATCTTCATACCTCATTCTCACAGATATATCACACCACACAATATATAATCTACAGTAGTGGAAAATACAAGCTTTGTAAAAAGTGCTTAATTGAATCATCTCATTTTAGTAGAACCACCTAAAATATAGAAGGTTGTTAGCACATTAAATGCTTCTATATAGAAGCTTGGTCCAAATGTGTTACCACAGCAACAGTGAAGAATCTATGCACATAATTTCCCTATTTGGTAAAATATGACAGCACGGTTTACAACACTTATCCCTTCAATATGTAGCTACATTGCAGCCATCAGTATGAATAGTCCTGTCAAGAGTTTGCTTATCAGAAACTTAATGCTTATGCATCTGTCTTGGATACATTTTGTATTATTTATGCTAATGTAAACCTCATGATATAGTGCCAAATTAAGCAATAATAATTTGAGGTTTTTTTCCAGCCTTTTAAAATGATAGAGAGCTGTTGACATTTATTCCCTGCCTGTCTAGATTGGCAGAAAAATGTTGGAACAACAAATAATTTAATAAGCATGTAAACAAGCAGGCTTTATGAAAATTAAGAAAATATTGGAAAGATGCTTGGCAACAATACAGTATTGCTATTCATCCAGCTTCTGCCATGACTGTTCTCACTGGAAGACAGGGCCTTAATTTTGAACAACCCTTTTTATCTTCCAAATGTGCTTGAACCACGTGTGTTCAAAGATTCCTCTACTCATGGCCCTTTATGAGATTTTATTTAAAATCTTTTAAGAAGTACAATAAATATTTATTCTTGTCAGTGATCTCCGGGGGGCAGGGGGGAGGGTGGAGAGGGAGGAGGGCAGTTGTTTTTGAACCCTCCCCAAGAAAAATAAAAAACACAACCTCTCTCCTTTTCACATCTGAAGCATCCATGGTAGGGCTCATGTTGGCTGCACGGCTTGTTATGCATATATGATATATTTTTATATATTAGAACAGAATCTACCGCATTGACAATAACTGGTGCAACTCAGACTACAAAAATTACACCAGGTGTGGAACACAGCCACCAGTGGAGGTACATATGGAGAAGATAAGGCATCTAGGAGAAGCACTGATTTATTACATCTCATAGGAAGCCTAAAAAAGAACTTAATATGGGGCACAGGATGGAGTTTAAAGTTACAGGTCATCTGCATGGCATGGAAAATGCAGTCTCCTCTGCCACGGCAACCACAGAGGAACAATTTTTACATAACCTTGGTGGTATATCTGTACTTCCTACTCTCAGAAAGTTCTCAGTAGCTTAGCTATACTCAGGGCTCTGGAGCTTAGCTCTGAGAAAACAAAAAAGAACTGGATAGCTTTCTGGTCTTCATGATTGCCTTCCCTTCAAATCACTGTAAAAACAGAACTGTTCCATATTTGATATGTGACAATAATGCATTACCTATTCAAATAACCACAAGTCTTTTTGGAGTGTGTGCATTTCACAGAGGCCTAGAAAATGCATTACATATTCACTCTTATGGATGGACACTGGAAACCTTGCACTGCCACTATCCTTGTCACCCCATTTTCTGGGAACAAAGGATTTCAGCTTAACTTCAGTACCTGTAACTATAATGGAGCAAATTAAGCAATCGATTTGCAGACTCTAGAAGATAAGTAACAGTCAATATAGATTTGTCAAGAGCAAATTGTATCAACCCAACCAAATAGCTTTCTTTGATGGGGTAACAAGAGATCAGGGGGTAATGGTATATGTGGTATACCTTGACTTTAGTAAGGCTTTTGATATTGTCTCTCATGACCGTCTCAAAAACCAAACTAGAGAAATACAGCTTAGATGGATCTATTATAAGCTGGAAAAAACTCTCTGAGAGTAGTTATCATGGGTAAACAGTCAAGCTGGAAGGGCATAACGAGTGTGGTCCCACATGGATCAGTTCTGGGTCTGATTCTGTTCAGTATCCTCGTCAATGATTTAGATAATGGCATAGAGAGCAATGAAGTTTGTGGATGATACCAAGCTGGGAGGGTTGCAAGTGTTTGAGGGGATAGGTTTAAAATTCAAAATGGTCTGGACAAACTGTAGAAATGGTCTGAAGTAAATAGGATGAAATTCAATGAAGACAAATGGAAAGAACTCCTTAGGAAGGAACAATCAGTTGCACACATACAAAATGGGAATAGACTGCCACAAAAGAATAATCCAGAAAGATCTGGGGGTCATAGGGGATCACAAGCTACATATAAGTCACTAGTGTAACACTTTCACAAAAAAAAGTAAACAATTCTGGGATGTATTAACAGGAGGGTTCTAAGCAAGACATGAGAAGTAATTCTTGTGCTCTACTCCGTGTTGACTGGGTACTCAACTGGAGTAGTGTTGTTCAGTTCTGGGGGCCACATTTTAGGAAAGATGTGGGCAAGTTGAAGAAAATCCAGAGAAGAGCAACAAAAATGATAAGTTTAAAAATCATGACCTATGAAGGAAGATTGAAAAAAATTGGGGAGAAGAGTAGACTGAGGGGGGAACATAACAGTTTTCAAGTACATAAAACATTGTTACAAGGAGGGAGAAAAATTGTTCACTTTAACATATGAGGATAGGACAAGAAGCAATGGACTAAAATTGCGGCAAGGGTGGTTTAGGTTGGACATTTGGAAAAATTTCCCAACTGTCAGGGTGTTTATACACCAGAATAAATTGTGTAGGGAGGTTGTGGAATCTCTGTCATTGGAATTTTAAAGAGGAGGTTAGACAAACAACACTTAGTCCTGTAATGACTGTAACAGGGGAGTTTCAGTGGGAGTGCTGTTGGAGGAGCAGGTTTTTGTGGTTTTTGTAGTTTGTGGTGTTTGTGTGTGAGTGAGTGTGTGGGCAGGCTGCTAGGGGCTGTGTGCTGGGAGCGAGGCTGAGCCCTGAGTTGGGGGCGGGGCTTACCTGATTAGGGGTCCTATATAAGGAGCCAGGCACTCAGGCAGCGGCACAGGAGGCGGCGAACAGAGCGGCTAACAGGGGAGTTTCAGTGGGAGTTTCCAGGGGGAGGTTGCAGGGGAGACCAAGGCAGAGGAACCAAGAAGGCAGACTAGGGAAGCAGCCCTGCACTTGCCGGTGGCCTGCGGTGCGGTGTGAGCTGTGGATTGCCAGGCACAGAGTTGCAGCGCTACGATGGAGGCAGAGGCAGCAGGTGCAGACACACTGAGAATGACTGGATGCGGTAGCTGCGGCATGTACATGGTCCTAGAGGGAGCACCTGAAAGGAGTTTCATCTGCATGAAGTGCCGCCTGATAGAGCTGCTGGAGGAAAAGGTAAGGGGACTGGAGATGCAAGTGGAAACTCTGGCTGAGTTTAGAAGGGGATTTGAGCAGATGATGGAACACAGACATGATGAGGCACAGGGGACAAGCTCAGACGAGCAGACAGAAGCGGGACCTAAGGACTCTGAGGAGGGACTGCTGGGTGAGGAAAGTGGACGGTGGAAGCATGTCACTAGGAGAACCAGGCAGAGGAAAAGACGGGCCAGCGATGGACAAATAGAACTCAGGAACAGGTTTGCTGAGTTGGGAAATGAAGATGGAGCACAGCAGGCTGCTGAAGGAGAAAGGGCGAGGAAGAAGAGGCAAGCAGCTAGTACTGCAGAAGGAGGTGAGCAGTCACTGGAGGCGACATCAAGTACGAGCCCTAGGAGGACTGTAAGGGCGAATTCAAATCGAGAGGAATCGCGGCCAGCTGCTGTGGGGGATAGACCGCAGAATCGCACTGTCGCCAGGAAAAGGCAAGTCTACGTGATTGGAGACTCTTTACTGAGAAGAGTAGACAGGCCTGTAACTAGACCTGATCGGGAGAACAGAAGAGTGTGCTGTATGCCAGGGGCTAAGATACAGGATGTGGATTTGAGGCTGAATACGATCTTAGCGGGAGCGGGAAAGAATCCATTGATTATCCTTCATGTGGGAACGAATGACACGGCTAGTTACTCGCTGGACTCTATCAAGGAGGACTATGCCAGACTGGGGAAGAGGCTTAAAGACATCGAGGCTCAGGTGATCTTCAGTGGGATTCTGCCGGTTCCTAAAGCGGGGCGACGAAGGAGTGACAAGATTATGGCGATCAACAGATGGCTCAGGGAGTGGTGTTACAAGGAGGGCTTTGGGATGTACAGTCACTGGGAAGCGTTTACGGATAGACGACTGTTCGCTCAGGATGGACTTCATCTCAGCAAGGAGGGAAATAGAATTCTAGGATGGAGGCTCGCCGACCTCATCAAGAGGGCTTTAAACTAGGAAGTTGGGGGAGATGGTTGGGAGATGTTCGGGAGATCTCCACGCCAGAATATAACCTGGAGAGGGAAGTAAACAAAGTGAGCGGGGATACCCTTGCGACCCCAAGATTTGATCCAAGGAGGAATAGTGGAGTAGAAACCAGAGTAACGGGTGATGCTGGTGGTAGAAAGTTTGCGCACGACGGGGGAAAGAATGTCACTGAAGCCAAACGCCGAAAATTAAAAGGTCTGTACACTAATGCGAGGAGCCTAGGTAACAAGATGGAGGAACTGGAGTTACTAGTGCAGGAAGTGAAGCCGGATATTATAGGGATTACCGAAACCTGGTGGAATAGTACTCATGACTGGAGCACGGGTATTGAAGGCTATGTGCTGTTTAGAAAAGACAGGAAGAAAGGCAAAGGTGGTGGAGTAGCCTTGTACATTAATGATGAAATTAAATGTAGCGAAATAAGAAGCGATGGAATGGACAAGACAGAGTCTGTCTGGGCAAAAATCACACTGGGTAAAAAAGCAACTAGAGCATCCCCTGAGATAGTGCTTGGGGTGTGCTACAGACCGCCAGGATCGGATTGGGATATGGATAGAGACCTCTTTAATGTCTTTAATGAAGTAAACACAAAGGGGAAATGTGTGATTATGGGGGACTTCAACTTCCCGGATATAGACTGGAGGACGAGTTCTTGCAAGAATAATAGGGGTCAGATTTTTCTGGATGTGATAGAGGATGGATTTCTTCATCAAGTAGTTGAAGCACCTACCAGAGGGGATGCCATTTTAGATTTGGTGTTGGTGAGCAGTGAGGATCTCGTAGAAGAAATGGTGGTAGGGGACAACCTTGGTTCGAGTGATCATGAGCTGATTCAGTTCAAACTAGATGGAAGGATAAACAAATGTAGATCTGGGATTAGGATTTTTGACTTCTCGAGGGCTAATTTTAAAGAGTTAAGGAAATTAGTTAGGGAAGTGGATTGGATGGAGGAATTAGTGGATTTAAATGTGGAGGAGGCCTGGAATTACTTTAAGTCACAGCTGCGGAAACTGTCGGAAGCCTGCATCCCGAGAAAGGGGAAAAAAACCATGGGCAGGAGTTGTAGGCCAAACTGGATGAGCAAACAACTCAGAGAGGGGATTAGACAAAAGCAGAAAGCTTACAGGGAGTGGAAGGAAGGCAGGATCAGTAAGGAAAGCTACCTTGCTGAGGTCAGAACATGTAGGGATAAAGTGAGGAAGGCTAAAAGCCGCATTGAACTGGAACTTGCAAAGGGAATCAAAACCAATAGTAAAAGGTTCTACAGCCACATAAATAAGAAGAAAACAAAGAAAGAAGAAGTGGGGCCGCTATACACTGAGGATGGAATGGAGGTTAAGGATAACCTAGGCATGGCCCAACATCTGAACAAGTACTTTGCCTCAGTTTTTAATAAGACTACTGAGGAACCTTGCGATGATGGAGGGATGATAAACGGGAATGTGGATATGGAAGTGGAAATTACGGCAACTGAGGTAGAGGCCGTACTTGAACAGCTCGATGGGACGAAGTCGGAGGGCCCTGACAATCTCCATCCTAGGATATTAAAGGAACTGGCGCGTGAAATTGCGAGCCCGTTAGCGATAATTTTTAAGCAATTGATAAACTCGGGGGTTGTGCCGTATGACTGGAGGATTGCTAATGTAGTTCCTATTTTTAAGAAAGGGAATAAGAGCGATCCGGGTAATTATAGGCCTGTTAGCTTGACGTCTGTAGTATGTAAGGTCTTGGAAAAAATTTTAAGGGAGAAAGTAGTTAAGGACATAGAGGTCAATGGTAATTGTGACGAATTGCAACACGGATTTACTAAAGGTAGATCGTGCCAAACCAATCTGATCTCCTTCTTTGAGAAGGTGACGGATTACTTAGATAAAGGAAATGCGGTAGATATAATTTACCTAGATTTCAGTAAGGCGTTCGACACGGTTCCGCACGGGGAGCTGTTAGTTAAATTGGAAAAGATGGGAGTGAATATGAAAGTTGTAAGGTGGATAAGGAACTGGTTAAAGGGGAGACTCCAGAGGGTCGTATTGAAAGGTGAACTGTCGGGCTGGAAGGAGGTCACCAGTGGAGTCCCTCAAGGATCGGTTTTGGGACCGATCTTATTTAACCTTTTTATTACTGACCTTGGCACAAAGAGCGGGAATGTGCTACTAAAGTTTGCGGATGACACGAAGCTGGGGGGTATTGCTAACACGGAGAAGGACAGGGATACTATTCAGGAAGATCTGAACCACCTTGTAAACTGGAGTAATAGAAATAGGATGAAATACAACAGTGAAAAGTGCAAGGTCATGCATTTAGGAATTAATAATAAGAATTTTGGATATACGTTGGGGGCGCATCAGTTGGAAGCGACGGAGGAGGAGAAGGACCTTGGGGTACTGGTTGATAGCAGGATGACTATGAGTCGCCAATGTGATACGGCTGTTAAAAAAGCAAATGCGATTTTGGGATGCATCAGGCGGGGTATTTCCTGCAAGGACAAGGAGGTGTTAGTACCGTTATATAAGGCGTTGGTGAGACCCCATCTGGAATATTGTGTGCAGTTCTGGTGTCCCATGTTCAAGAAGGATGAATTCAAACTGGAACAGGTTCAGAGATGGGCTACGAGGATGATCCGAGGAATGGAAAAACTGCCTTATGAAAGGAGACTCAAAGAGCTTGGCTTGTTTAGCCTGGCCAAAAGAAGGCTGAGGGGGGATATGCTCGCTCTATATAAATATATCAAGGGGGTTAACGTTAGGGAGGGAGAGGAATTATTTAAGTTTAGTACTAATGTAGGCACGAGGATGAATGGGTATAAACTGGATATTAGGAAGTTTAGACTTGAAATTAGACGAAGGTTTCTGACCATTAGGGGAGTGAAGTTCTGGAATAGCCTTCCGAGGGAAGTAGTAGGGGCAAAAGACTTTCCTGGCTTTAAGACAAAGCTTGATAAATATATGGAGGGGATGTTATGATAGGATCGTTAATTTGGGCAATTGATCTTGAATTACCACCAGACAGGTCTGCTCAATGGTCTGCGGGGAGATGTTGGATGCGATGGGTACTGAGTTGCTGCGGAGAATTCCTTCTTGGGTGCTGGCTGGTGACTCTTTCCCACATGCTCAGGGTTTAGCTGATCGCCATATTTGGGGTCGGGAAGGAATTTTCCTCCAGGGCGGACTGGCAGGTGCCCTGGAGGTTTTTCGCCTTCCCCTGCAGCGTGGGGCACGGGTCGCTTGCTGGTGGTTTCCCTGCAGCTTGAGGTCTTCAAACCATTTTTGAGGATTTCAATAACTCGGTCCTGGGATAGGGGTTGTTATAAAATTGGATGGGTGGGGTTCTGTGGCCTGCCTTGTGCAGGAGGTCAGACTAGATGATCAGATTGGTCCCTTCTGACCTATGAGTCTATGAGTACAGGGGACTGGACTAGAAGACCTCTCAAGAGCCTCTCAAGTCCTTCAGTGCCATGATTCAGCTGAGAGCTAGCCACATGTCACCAGTGCTACCCTTAAATATATAAATCAGTATGAATGTTATTTTAATTACAAATGGTGTATTAGTTTACTGGATGATGTCAGATACAAGAACAGAACCTAGCTCACTGTAATCAAAAGTTAAAGATGAATTAGATTAGTATATCATCTCAGTTTAAGGCAACAATGTCATATTAACTTGCCCTACCCCTCCCATTTCTATGGATTTCCTATTAGCACCATGAAATATAAAGGAACTGTCTCAGCCTTATACTAAAGTAAAGTGGCAATACTGCAGGAAGACTAGAGGAATGTGTCAGGTTTTGCTGTTGTAGAATGAGGGGATGAACACGTCATCTTCCCTAACATGATCCTGAGGATTTGGAAGGGAGCAGGTCTACCCTAGGACAGTGATTGGGAAAAGCTACCACTCCCTGTGATGGACAGACAAGAGAAAAAGCCCCTCTTCCTGGCCAGCAGAGTCAAATCATAGCAACGGCTAAACCAACTGGAGATGAAAGGATGCCACCCTGCTCACTAAATTAATTCCTACCCCCTTCATCTAATGGTAGGAAGAAGAAAACAGGGCACAATCAGTGGTCATGGATTAGAAAACCATTAAAAAGGTTTCCAGCCCAAAAGGCCTGGGGGAGCGTCCAGATCCAGGAGGTAGTGCCACAATATTGAATCCACAAAACTGTTAGTAAATAAAACATCCCCAAAAAGAGTTCAGCAAGAAACCAGTGCCATTTCTGCAGATAGTTTTGTACCTTCTCAGCCCCTTTCCAGTTCCTTAGCATATATTGTTCTGATCTGAAAAAGACTCCCGATATCTTAACTTCAGTGGCTCCCCATTGCAATTGTTGTAGCTCCAAAGGGGCACTGCTACACTGCAAAGAGACCAGTAAGATCAAATTGCTCTTTGCCCAGTTGGTACAGGCAGAAGGTGCCTGTTTTATACACAAGCACAAAGTGATTGTTCGTCACTATCAGACTGATAAAAATGGAGATAGCAGCATAAACTGACAAACTGGGAGAGGAGCTGGCACCCCTGGCACAGAGATGCCAATTCGATGGCTTCTGAGGAGATGCAGGAATAGCTCCAAACTAAGACCATATAACATCCCAGACAGAGGACACCCTTGATGAATGCTTCAATAAACACACAAGGTGAACCAGACTGATTCCCAGTTACACATTTGTCAGTGAGGTCTTGGCATGAGCTGGAACCTGGTCTGCCAGTATGAGAGAGAGAGAGAGAGAGAGAGAGAAAGACAGAGTGTGTGTGTGTGTGTGTGTGTGTGTGTGTGTGTGTGTGTGTGTGTGTGTGTGTGTGTGTATTATATGTGGTACAGAAGACTGTCATGGGGCTCACAGTACGATCCAGACAAGTAAGGAGTTGTGTCACCATTTGCCCTGCAAACCCAAGGTGCTTTACAAGATTTTGCTGATGTAGCTCCCAGCCTGGAATGTGAATAGCCAATCTACAAGCATGCAGGTCACACTATGAGCATGGGTGAGCTAGACAGCCCTGGTTCAGCAGCTCTGACCCCAGCAGCCCGTCTGCAGCCCCACTCTGGCTTCCACCAGTTTTGTTTACAACCAGCAGTGTGACCCAAACATTCCCAGTCCTGAATTTTCCCGAAACCATGAGCTCTGCAATGTTCATACTTCTCCTAGACAGGTCAGAGAAATAAGATTTGTCTGTTCTTTAAAGAGACAAAAGCACATCACAGCTTATTAGCTTAACTAGGTAAATACACCATCCCCTGCAAGCACAGCACTGAGTTGGTTTACAGCTAAAAATCAAACAAATGTATCAACAGGACATAAGTTAAGTGATGCCAAAAAAAATTAAAATTAGGAATGGTTTCAAGCAAATGAGAGAAAACACATAAAAGTCTAAAACTTAATCTAGCAAAGGTATAGGTTTAATGTCTCAAATCTTCCTTCTTCCCATCCATGGCTGACTTTCCCTCAGTCAGAACCTTCCATATAAGCACAAGGGGCTAGTCTCCCTTGTCCTCTTAGGTGAAAGATCTTTGCATAAATAGGAGTTTTTACTCATATTTAGTTTCCAGAAACTTCAGCCCCTTCCACCCCTTGGTTGAATGACCCATTTTTCTCATCTTGCTAGAATTCTGTTCCCTTTTGTCTGTCTAGTGATAGATGAATCCCAAAGACCGCTTCTGTCCTTGCTTATATCTTCCAAAGTTAAATAATCTTATTTCAACAGGCAGGATGATCTCACATTGTTTTTCCCCTCTTGTGAGCTTTATACTCTGCTTACTTCTATATAAATAGGGTTTCCATTATTCTTGTTCACACCTTGCTTCATTTCATTCGAGACAGGTAGATAGCTGCCTTCTCTCCTCTCAGGAAGAGAAGCTGCTTTTCTGTGTTTGGTCACAGGCTTTAAGGAATAATATCATTAGGTATACTTATTTCCTGATATAGTATAAATGCATCCATTTCACAATAATATTAATCACCAAAAAAGACCTCACTCTATGCACTTTCATAATACAGTAATACTGTGCACAACCAGTTGATTCAATTGTTTAAAGATAGGGGGCTAAACCTCAAGTGATATAGACATTAAACCTTTGCAATGTAGTCTTTGAATATTAAAACCCAAACCAAGCTTCTCTCCTATTGGGGCACAGACATCATACTGTCTCTTCCCCCACTTGTTAGCTTGATATCTTTGTTTATCTGATATGTAAATACATCTTCATTGTCTCTGTCTGAGGACTGGGCTGGTCAGAGAAGCAAACACATTCCTTTGTCTAGGGCAGACCTGTTTACCATCGGCCGCCAATATCCTTGGTATAAACAAACTTTAGTCATAATTCTGTCATATATCCATAGTTCTTAATATACACTGCATACCTACAAGAATATTAATGATACATGAGTTATTAGTTTTCCAATGCCATATTACATGACAACTTTTAGATAAATATCATGACACCAGTATGTGAGGTGAAGTGAATAGGTCAGGCCTAATAAAAAGTTGCTGATATAAAGTAGTGAATCACAAATGAACCTCTGTGTTAGAGACCCAATACTTATTTGAACAACTATAGAATTTATGAACTTTTGTAGATGAATATGCTGCTTTTGGTGAGAATAGTGACCTTGCTGGAATTAGTGGCACAGGTGTTCTAGATAGTGCTGGAGAACTTTTTCAGACAGTTTATTCATCAAAAAATGCAGTTTCAGCTGACTCAAAAATACTTGCAAATTTGATCTGATGAGTTGTGTCTGGAGAGAGATTTTCAGAGCCAACATCAGAAAACCACATGCATGTTTCCCCCCTTGTAACTTTTAATTCAGCGGTTGGGGCCCTTTACTGAGAAGTGGGATATCCAGGTTTGAATTCCCACTGCATGGCAAGGACTTGAGCTCAGATCCACACCCAGCAGGCTATAAGTTACTCTGACAAAGGTTACTGTTAAACTCTTGCTCTACAAAGAGAACTGAGGGCCATGAGACCTATCATAGGTCTTGAAGAATACTAATATTAAGACTGGCATTCCACCTCAAACCTCCCACGAAAGGGCATTCTGTTTAGGTTTACTTGTACGAATTTAGTACTTGATGAAAGGTTTCAAGCAGATAGCTGTGGAGATGGGAAGTCGTCTTTCTACTGACGGAACAGGTAAAGACAGCGAACATGGCCAACAATAATGCAGACGTCTCCATGCTATCCTACCAATGTTCCAAAACCCTGATCTTGAAAGAGCATCTCTTTAGGGTATTTCAATATTTGTGTTCATTCAGTTGTTGGCCCCTCTGTGAGGCTGCCAACAAGCATGGCAATTAGTACCATTTGTGGTGGTGATCCTGCTATGGATCTCTGCCTAGTGGGAACTAGACCAAGTCCACTACACTCATTAATAAAGGAAAATGAACAGATGGTATCATCTTTCGTTCACTCCTGATTGGTGTTGGTTTTTAATCAGCAACTTGTTGAATTGTTCTATAACCTGAGCCATCCCATTTAAATCAGCAACAAGTTGAATTGTTCTATAACCTGAGCCATCCCTTAGTGAAAGGTTTTATATTTCTTTGCAACAGAACTAGCTGTATTAGTACACTTAAACAATGCAATTTGTTAGAAGTGTTAATGTTATTGAGGGAACTCTATTTTCTCCTAAACACGTAATCTGATTACTATGAAAACCTAGGATTGCCATAACAGATGGAGTAGAATTTATTATGAATCATTTTTTCCTTTACTGTTTATGACAGGATTGAGATGGTTTAGGTTTATTTAAGCTTGTTTTATTTTTCTGATATTTTAGTCACCTGTGTTCATTTCTTGTCTATTGTTTTGGCAAAGTACTATTCCTGGATGTTCCCTGACAACATAGTCTTTTAACATATTTAATGGTGCAGTTTTTAAGCAATTATAATTAGTTAAAATTATCAGGTCATAAGTAAGGAAAGTAGAAATTCTAGATCTTTAAACAAGCAGTGACATTCAAGGGTGAGTTTTAGCATAAAGGTTGCTGTTTTATGACTGAATGTCAATTACATGAGTTTCTCTCTCATTTTGGGGTATTTGTATCTACTGTATCTGTAATAAAATCTAATTGAAACCTTCTTTACTTTTGTCGGGTTTTAGTACAATAAAGAATTATTATTCATTTGACATTTTGAGTACAAAGATGAAATCAACAGAAATAAAAATGAAAGTTTGTGCAGAACAGCACAAGTTATTGCATCAGCTTCAGCAATAAAATAAAATGGTTTTAAATCTTGTCATCAATTTACTTTATAAAATTTGAATCCAGAATCTAAAACTCTATTGAATCTATTGAAATAGTCATATATATTTCAGATACTTAAAAATGAAAGGTGACTCTGCCAAGTCTCTACCAGTCATCAACAGTGCTAAAATAATGAAACTATATTTATCTATCACTTATGAAACAAAAAAAAAAGAAAGGAAACAGATTAAGTGAAAACCTTCTCATTCAGCTTAAATAATAAATGCTGAGACATCACCACATTTGAGTTGAGCAAATACTCATATAATATTGTAACGATAGACGAGAAATATGATTTATCTACCCAGCCAAATAAAATCAGATCCCGATAGGAGGTCAGAGAAAAGATTAGGAAGAAATAATATTTTACTTCAAGTCTCTTTTAAAAATCCACAGTGTGGCATAAAAGTAGTTTATAAAAAAACTGGTTTCTTTCAAAACAGCATTACTAGTAGTACCTGGATACATTTATGGTTCATTCAACATTAAATTAATTTGCTCTGACCTCCACCCTTCTCCCCTGCACTTCCCCCACTTGTGCGCAGAAAATGTACCAGAAGCAAAAGCACAATAAAGACAGACACTATAGAACTTAGAATGTGTGTGCAGGATGTTTTAATGGCCATTAGAAAATATCATTAGGAAAACCTGCAATGTAAACCTGTGTTCTCCCAACTCCTCTGCAGCCCACCAGGATGGCTACTGAAGACTACAGGGCTTCCACACTCCTGGACAGCTGATTTGGCAGTGAGCAAGGAGTGAAAGCTCTGCCTTCCAATCTCTCAATCTCCCCAGTGGCCTGCCAAGCAGGCTGACGCACAGTCAATGGCCCTAAGGTTTCCAGGTTCCCCTTCAGCTAGCCAGGCAGAGTGAATGGAAACAGGGAACAAACCTGGCCGAGCTGGGAGACTCTGAACTTAGGATCAGGAGCTTCCAGACCAAAAATTCCATGTCATCCTGGCAAATGGACTTCTGAGGACAAGGGGCCCCTAAGCTTCCCACAATCCCTGACTGCTCAACACTTGACAACAAGAATTAGGTCTGTTTCATTGCTGGTTTACTGTGGTGGGCAAGACTGAAGCTCACAAGAATTATGTGCATTTCAGTCTGCAGCAGCTAGGGTTTCTAGTGTCACTGCTCTTCTGCAGCCCACCAGCTGGGAGGCCAGAGGAGCATATTTTGTTTTGGAAACACCACATTTCACTGTTTTTGGGATTTCAGTTTCATGAACATTTTTCCATTTTAATTTTTTGTCATGATACGGGGTGAATATTTTCTGAAAGCTTGAAAAATTGCATGGAACTGAAATGTGGCTTCCTTGGCCAGCTCTACTTACAAGTGTCTAATATATATTTCAAATATATGCAAATCTAACGACATGCTTTCCACCCCTACCCACCACATACTCCCTGCTCCACTTTTATTTTCTTGACCACCACCGACCACTCCTTCAGTGCATCCAGGTATCTTCTCTGACAACTCTTTTTCCCCCCTTCACCTCCAATGAGGTATGTATGATGCACAAATGCTATGTTTTGAAATGTTGAATCAGAAGGATCCCCCCAGGAATATAATAGGACAAATGACCATGGGTATAAAATTAGTTACTTCATTTTCCCTTCATCATCTTTGTGTTGTCTTTTATAGATTGTAAACACTTTAGGGGAAGGACTTGTCTCTAAAATACTTCATGTGCATTTGGGTGTTGTATAATAAACAATTAACAGCAAGAAATGAAAACATGACATTACAGTATTTTCTAATAAAAATATGAGATATTCTGCCATACTCCATCTTCCTTGGGTCTATTACCAGTTATTGCTCCCTGAACTTGAGATTGGTTTTACACTAGTCCCAGTCCAGTGCAGTTCAGAACAGCTGGAAGTTTAGAATAAACTCTTCCAAGTGCAACAACTACCAGGAAAAAAAACAGGAGTGCTTGTGGCACCTTACAGACTAACAAATTTATTTGAGCAGAAAGCTTATGGTCAAATAAATTTGTTAGTCTCTAAGGTGCCACAAGTACTCCTGTTCTTTTTGCGGATACAGACTAGCATGGCTGCTACTCTGAAATCTAAAAGGAAGTTGTTTGTCAGCTGGAGCTATCCAGAGAACAATCCATTTTGGCCAACCTCTTTTATAACTCCAATACATCCCCTTTGAAAGAGGGCAGCAGAGGAAATGGCTAAAGCAGCTCTATGCCCACTAGCACTTCTCTAATGTCTAGAGAATCCCTAGAATGGGAGATGTGGCTGGTTTCTGTGCCCTTTGCAGTGTGCAAGGAGAGAGGAGCAATGATCCAGGAGCTGCCTCATTGTGTTATAGAAAAAAGAATTAATATACAAAAAAATAGGGCATTGTTAAGAACGTATTTATTGAACTTATCAATATAAAAGACAACCACCAGCAGATGTACCATATTATGAAGAAATTATATAATCAGGATACATTATAGCACATTGTTTTTATTTCAGACCAAATGTACAATTTCTTCAAAACTCACCATTGGTAACTATGAAAGTAGGACTTAGAGGAAAAAAATTGTTTTTGTCACTCTCTTTGTTACCTGATTCTTTAGAGGATACTGATTCTATTATTGAGGGCAAGGCATAGCGAGCTGTATGGGCTACATATGTTTGATAGTTATGTAGGTTCTTCAGATCCAAAAAAAATAAATAAAAAAAAATAAAAACGAAACACCCAACCCTTTTTGAAGTGTGCATGCCAGTTTGACTTGCGAATCCTTAAGCATCCCATTTTTTTGTACTTTAGACAATGAGCTTCAAAAAGTTGAGCAATCTGAAAACATTTTTTCTTTATTTCATTCAGCAGACTGAGCAATTTGAACTGTTTTATGGACAAAAGGTTGACAAAACATCTCATTGAAATAAGTAGGCTAAAGCAGGAAAGCTTTTTGTTCAGGGAGCTTGCTCATCATAAGTAAAAGTGGTGAGCAATGTGACAGCCTTGTAGGTTAGCAAAATGATCTTTCCTTCTTTGTTTCACTTTCTTTTTCACATTTTAGGTACATTAAGTCAAATTCCACCCTCAGATGCGACATTGAGCTCAAGAGGAGCCTTCCACAATCTTCCAAGGGCAGAATTTGCCCCAGTTTTTCTATGTGCAGCTTTTACTTTAGATCTGATCCACTCCAGATATTTATTTCTAGTTCTGTTAGATAGATCAGTTCAATTATTTCTAAATAATGTTCCACTTTTTTCTTTGTCACTAACCGGTTCTAAGTTTACTGTAACCTTAAATGTTAGTTCTCATGAATTTTATCAAAATATTTGTGTAATAACTTTTATCCAGCAATGAGAGTGAGAATAGGCCAAGTGTAATAAAATATGTCCATATGTCTTCAATTATTTTGTCTCAATGTCCTCATAAAGTGAACATTTTGAGCTGCAAAACTTATCTTGTTTCCCATTCTTAAATATTACTTAGTTTCGACTGATATTGGAATTTTTATATGGCCCATAGAATCAAAGTATATAAACATGTCTTTTTGATCATATGAAGCAAGCTGTTTCCAGATGGAAATGCTTAGAAATCTGTCTTTGATCTAAGCTATTATTTAAAGACATTCTGAAGGCTTACAGCCTGACAAATCTGAAACATTCATGATTCAAATTTTCAAGTGAACATGAACCTTTTACCTAGAATGGAATAATACAAGTTCGAGAAATATATTTAAAATATCCAAGCTATATTGTCTACATTTTATGATATATGTCTATAATTATATATGTGTTTGTATACACATTCACATTTGGTGAAATTAAAATGTTCAATAGGTTTGAAAGATACTACTTGTTCTCAGACAATTCCCTATTTTAAATGAGAATTTTCCAGTACTAGTAGAATCTTTCAAACCAATAGAACCTTTTAACTGTGTCAACTCAGTGTCCATTTAAAATTATAAAAATTATTTATGCAGCTTATATAACATACTGTATACACTGTTTGAGATCTTTTTATAAAGGAATCTAATTTTGGTAAAAAGATACTGATATCTTCCTACAGAATACTGCCTGCCAACAATTGTAGTAAATACTTATAACGTAGAAAATATAAACATATACCTTAAATTCTCAGATGTGATTCTCTGTCACTGATGTAAATCCTGATCAACTCTAGAGGAGCCAATGGAGTTATATTTGTGTAAGTGAGAGGAGAATGAAGCCCATACTCATGCCTGGAACTTGTCCATCTCTGGGCTGAAACATGAATGGCAATGCATTATTTAATACTTTTGGATAGGAGAGGAAGTACAGTCAGTTTGTAACTGCAGGGGAATTCAGGGAAATATTACTAACACACGATGCCTTTTCAACTGTAATTCACCAAAGAAATATAGTTAACACAGATATCTGCACTGTTTTTATAATTGCTTCACCTGCTTAACCAATTAGACAATTTGGTGAGTTCTGTCTTAGGTGTCTATTGCCATAGGGGCTGAATACAAGTTAATAAGAAAGTAAACATCAAACAACATGACCTGTCTTTGTTTTTTATTGTAATCCCCTCGAGGCTAAGAGCAAGTTACCACATATTATACCAGCTCACGCAGATACTGTGTTGGGTAAATAATTAAAATAATAACCAGCTATAGAAAGAAATCCCTTTGGTATGCATCATTCCATAACCAAAAAAATGTGTAACAGGGAGAATTGTCAGATATTTTCCTTGTTGCACAGGGATACCCAGCTATTCAGTTAGAGAGGGTGCTGCCTTACAAAGGCTGCCCAGGAGGAGACAGCAAATACACCTTAGTTGCCCCACACAATCCTTACTTTGTTGGCTGTATTCAGTGATGCTATAACTATTGAACTATACTCACATAATACGAAAAGCACATTGGCCAGAAGGCTGCCGGGTTCACAGTAAGTCTTTTTGTTGGAAAGCCTCTATAATACCAACAGAAAAATGCATTACTTGTTTTTGCATATGGAGTGGTAGTGGATATATATTCCTTTCTAGTGGCTGTAAGATGTTCTAGCACCATCATATAAGGATAATGAGGTAAATAAGAAAGGATCTTGGCATATAGGAAAAAATTTGGAAAGGTTTAAAGAGTCCCTTTGTGGAGGTCAGATACGAAGTATTCCTTGGATCTGCAGCTGCACTGAAGGTGTAGTGGGAGGCTTAAGTTTCATAATTTATTTTTACAGGGATGGTGTGCTGAGTGGTGCCGAGAAGGCTGGGTGTCTGCTGGAGTAAAAGGGGACACAAACATCCTAGAAATACTCTGATTTAGCACCAGTAGTGATTTGTGGGATCACTTAACTAATTCCAGGGTTATGTTCTGGTCTGGTGGCAATACTATCAACCACCAGACATTTAGAGTCCCCAAGGATAATGAAAGTCATGAGGAAATTTGCTCTGCCTTGACTACAGCCGAGTGTGTGTGTGTTCAGGTTTGCCACATGGCAGGAGCTGATAGCAGTAATGCTGATGCTGTGTCTCAGTTGCTGACTCAGAGATTTTGGCAGCTAATGCCAGAGGCAGAGGGACAGCTGGTAGGGATCCAAGAGTCCCTTTGTATCTTGCAGGTGTGGGGTTGTTGTAGCACTCAGTAGCAATGAGCACTGATCAGCCAGGCAGGGAATGTTTGACAAGCTTATTTACTTTAGGAATAGAAGAAGCCTGACAACCTTTGGCTTACCATGGAAGAACAGGTTGAATGCCTTATTGCTCCGGTGACCGTATTGTCACATGCTCTGGTCTTTTCCATCTTGTCTCAAAAAAATAGCTCCTATGTGGACAAGACAAATGTCTCATAAGATGTACAAAGGAAAAGTGGGCTAGGCTAAAGTCCATAAAGGGAACTGACACTGTCCTTGTCACTCCCCAAGGTCTTGAGGGACTTGATGGCCACTGCATGTTGGTAAGTTGATCTAGAACTCGGGATCTTCTCTTCAAAACAGCATTTTCCCCTTTTATTTTTCTGCACCATTGTGGGTTGATGAGGTAATTCTGGCAGCAATGGGTATTGTGCAACCTGGATGCAATGAGGAATGATGATTTTCAGCTTGTATGCATTTTTATCACTCAGAGGAAGTGCTTGAGGGATGCTGCATGATGTGTTACTGCATTCAGGTTCTTTAATCGAACCCTAAAACCACCTGAACATCAGTACACCATGCGACAGACTGACTTACTGCTTTACAGAACTGAGATGGGATTCACTACCCATTGCTGTGGTGCCTCTTTGTGTCTGCGTCTGAGGATTAGCTGTTGACCAGTCACTTGCCCTAGCTTTCTCCTTCTCTCTCTAGACTCAGATGCTCCCTCTTCATAACTCAGGGTGATTCCTCTTCATGTCTTGGCCCTCCAACCAGGTTACTGTACTTTTCTTCTTCTGGGGTTTCAAATCTCACTGGATGATCAGGCAGTCTTCCATTCCCCTGCTCAGACTATGCCACTTTCCCAGGGCTGGTAGGGGAACCGGGCCCACCCTTTACTCAGAGTCCCTGGGCTGGAACCCAATGTCCATCAACTATTGTCTACTTGCTTCCAGACCAAGTCACTATCTCCCTTCCCTCTCCCCCACACCCCAGTTCCTTGATTATCACTGGAAATTTCTCTGTTCCCTCTGGCTACTTCACACTCAGATTCTTGCCAGACTCTGTATTCCCATGCAGAATCCCAGGATTTACTCCCCTCCTCGGACTCTTCCTTGGTTCTTATCAATCCCCTTCTCTCTAGGGAGTGACTAAAGAGTTCCTTCCTTCAGCCCCTGCTGATTCTTCACTTCCTGGTTATATACCAACCCAGCCTTCCTCTGCCCAGCTGGGCTTCAATTACAGCTTATCAGCCCTGACTTTCTTCAAAGTGAAGCCTGTCACAGGGTTAATTGGTCTTTGTTTCTTACTCAGGCCTTCTGTGGGGTGGACACTCCATCACATATCCTTTCCCTAAAATCTGTAACCCTTGGGGACACAGGTGCCATCTCTGGAGCTGCCAGGTCTAAACAACAGGTCAGCTCCTGCTTTAGGTCTTCCACCATGAGAACCAGCCCACCCTTCTTCTCCATTGTGTCCCAAAACTTCTCTCTGGAATGCAAAGTCTTGCAAAGCCACTTGCAAAGCTTGATCTGCGGCTATTAACTTCTTTTGTAGCTTTTCCCCCTGCTCACACACTCTCCCAACACTCTCTCTCTCATAGTATTATGGTTACTTTCTGTATTTGTACTTGTATCTTTTAATTTTATCTTTGGGGTACTCTTTCTTCCCTCCAATTTCTCTTTAACCTCTATCTTTACAACCCCATTGGCTTTCTCTACGACCAATGTGCAAGTGCTCTGGGCCTCTGATACTTCCTTCCAGTACTTTATTGATGCTATGCCATTTTTGTGGCTAGCTTCTTTTTCTTATAAGGATAATGACTCCTCACTTGTCCCCTTTCTTCACAAGAAAAGCAAGGCCCTTTTTTTCCTCCTCCCTCACCAGTTGGGACTCTGTTTGACTTTCCAGTACCTCTCACTTCCATGCCAGCCTTCATGTTCCAGTATACATTGGGACATTCCCTTCTCATGCATCCCTTCTGCCCACAGGGAAAACACTCAACTAGGCCTCTGCTCTTGTGGTCCCAGAACTTCTTTTCCATTCTTCAGCTTCTTCAGGCCCTGCTCACTTCTCAGAGCATTTAAATAAATATGACTGCTTTTTCTAACAGCTTCATTAAATATTTCTGCATTTATAATGGTGCTTCCTACAAGACCTGCATAAGCAGTGCCTGGATCACAATGGGTTGTTTTTCATCACCCTTAAAGGGAAGCAGAAATTCTAGGGTCCACCTAGGAGAGTACTCTGGCCTTCTCCAAAAAGGACGACTCCATGAAGTATTTTCATTGTGTCTCTCTAAACTTCACTATTACTGTTGCTCACAGTCCCCTTTTAATCAGAGGCTGTTGTCATGCCTGCATTCTCCATCAAGTGTCACAGGGTATACTCACTGCTGGGACTTGTGGCTGTATCTGAGGAATCGGATTTTGTTCAGTCAGATACCCCCGTCTCCTGTTCTCTCACCACTGGTCTCTCCCTCTGTGTCTCAGGGTGCTTTGTCTCATGGCTCAGTGCTCTGGCTAGGTCACTATATAGTCCCCATTTCCAGGGTATCAAAGTGCTTCTGTACCTGCTTTCTAGTTGGTTTCTTCCACAGCCCTCTGGCTGGTAGGGTTCTAGCCTAGGGACCCTACAATCAGCAGTCAAGCTCTGCACAAATCTTTTTTCTGATTCCACTGTTTTCTCTGGGCTGCTTCCTACTCTTCGTCCCACAGACTTTCCTTCTCCACCCCTCTGGTAAATCTTCACTCAGAGATAGGATCCCAGGCTACTCTCTCTTCCCCTGGGTTTCCTCCTTTTCCTTCTCTAAACCCAGGGAGTGTGCCAGATTCCACACTGCAGCCCCTTTCTAAGGCAAACTTCCTGGCTTTATACCTTCGCCTGCTTCTCCCACAGCTGGGCGTTTGCAGACATTAGTCATTCTCAGTCAAGCCAGACTCTCTACCAGGTGAGGCCTATAAGGTTAATAGGCCCTATGTGTGCCACCTTAAACCCTTCAGGTGGCAGTGTGGGATAATCATCCTATCACAGGACCCCAGGTTTTCGCTATTGCAAGGGACAGTCCTTTAACTTCAGGTTTTAGCCACGTTCCAAAGACCTTAGTAATTTTAGGTTTCCCTCTCCCTATGTGGATACTCAACTCCACACCCCTTTTTTCAAATAGACTACTTTGGAATGGGTGTAGACACAGCTGTTATAACAGATTGGCAGTATGGAGAAATCAGACACTAGGTAAAAAAATATCCTGATAATTTATAAGAGTTACATTAGGAATTAAAGAACTTGATTGGATGTTTGCTAATGTTTAATTTCTTTCTATTCCCACCTTATTAATATTTTACCAAGCAGGTGTGGATCGTATGAAAAAAGCATTATTCACTAGCCAGCACAAGACAGGAACACAAGTGGGTTTTGAGATCTGTAAGTTTCACAGAGGAACAAGAGATGGGACAACTTCACACCCTTGGTTTTGTGGAAGATAGTAGTGCCTGCCGGCTCCAGATGATCCTCATTAATATAGGTAGTAACAATCCAGTGAATTGTGTGTTTTGTTTCAGTCATGCTTGAGTTATACCAATTCCAGATATCTTTTTTTCCCTTGAGTGAGAGTAGTATAGTTGGCAGACTCCATCATGCTGCCTTAGCAAATATGAAGGGAACCTCCTCAGCTATCAATGTAAACGGGTCCAAAAGAAAAACAGGGAAGCAAAACAGTTCTTTGTTGATATCTCAAAATATTCTAGAATGTCAGTATCTGCTGGGGATGTTCTGTCCTGATGGAGTACATTTTTCAGACATCAGCTATGACATGTTGAATGTGGCTATCCAATTCTTTCCTGGGTATGAGTGTATTTTGTTTGTGTTGATGCCAGGTGAGCAGCTGCTAGCAGCATCTGGTGACATGTTGACTTTACAGGGGGAACTGTTTAGCCCAGTTTCCAAACTGAAATTAAAGGAGAAGAATCTCTAACTCAGAATTAATTCTGGTAGCATTAGACAACTCATTGTCATCGGACAGAAATATTCATCAGTAGACACTGTCAGGGGTTGTTCAGTAGCTTTTTTATGGGAATAGAGATTTATAGTCCAAGTCTAATATTTAGATATGGGTGGGTCAAATGATTTCAAATCAACCTAGTATCTGCTTCCTATGACCTAAGATCATCAAAAGTTCAAAGGACGTCTAACTGTCCAAATGATTGCTTATAGCCATCCATAATTTTAAAGGATACATATTTCTGTTATTGGCCATTCTTTGAGGGTTTTTAAAGTTACAGCCTTTGTGCCATGTTTTCCTTTGAGTTCCCTGAGTAACATATTTGAGGATTAATGGGAAAAAAATGGCAAATAGTTTATTTGCGATTATTCAACCATCTGTTGAGTATGTTAAATAATTAAACAGTATCCAGATAATTTATTCAAGGATTGGTGATAAAAATGGTATTTTTTGCATACATTATCCAACTAATATATTAAAACCATATGGTGACCCAGTATTAAGAATTCCTGATCTCTTTGAAAACCATCACTTGAAATATGATCACCATTGGCCTCACTTTTCCCCCACTGAAATCAATGGTAAAACTTCTACTGTTAGATTAACTCACAGCACTTTTGAAAACCCAAATGAAATGCTTCTTCATTATTATAACTGAGTTCTTTACCTTGGTTAAGGGTATTGTGGGGAGAGGAAAATATAGTATACCAATTAATTATGTTTGACCATTTCCATCTTCATGGTAAAACAACCATCAATGTAAGGTAATATGGTCAAGTACACAGAAAGGAAAAAATGCAAAGCTCTTAGAAATGGAGGTCTGTCAAGAAAATGTTGAAAAAAATATTTAGGTAGGATCATATTTTTATGTGAAAGTTCACTCCTTACAGTAAATATTAATGAAATATGATCATTTCCTACATTCTAGATATAGTAATAGTTTATTGAAAATAAATCTCAAATTTTGGAACCAAATCATAAAGCTCCAAAGCTCCAAAAGTACTGAGGACTCATTTTATGCAAAAGGTGTAAACTGCCTGATTATTATTTTTGATCAAACAATATACGATCCGTGAGTGGAGTATAAAATCCCATTGTGACTAATTCATTGGTTAGCAGATACTATACTTGTGTACATACTGCTGTCACACATCAGATAGGAATGCAACTCAACATTAGGCATGCGTGACATTCCCTAGGATACAATCTAGACCTTTTAAGGGGACACTGCTGTTCATTCTCTAGCCTGGAGTGCATTTTACACTGCTTTACTGCAGAGCATCCGCTACTGACCTGCTCTCACGACAGCATTTAGCATACAAATTCACTGCCAGCTAAATACATGAGCACTCTGACCAGTCATTCATGAATTACATATAGGGCAATATCTACAAATTCTTAGTCTCAGCCTTGTCTCCCCAAAAATATGTATCTTCTACTGTTTAGCACACTACTCACAGAAAGTCTGTCATTTCATCATATGTGCACCAACCTATTTTATCCCAAATGGAGATTTGTACACACTTTAATCTAAACACACTTGTTAAGATAACAAAATAAGAAGTCTATTAACTACAAAAAGATAGTTTTTAAGTGATTACAAGTATTGATGCCTTAAAATCAAGATTGGTTACAAATATCTTCTCTGAAGAACAGGGGTGGGCCTGCCTTTCTAACTCTGGAACATGTTATAACAAAATTATACAGTAGAAACTTCTACATGTACACACAGGATTGGTACACATTTTACTAGGACAATAACGTTCAGAAAATTATGAGTTTTCAAATGATACCTCACAAAGGCATACTTTATACAAAATTTATGTAGTTTGTAAAAGTGGTGATCATAATACTGTAGACCATCACATGCTTTGACAATAACAAGTTCAGAATACAGTGGTTACTTTTACTCACAGACAGAGCCAATCTTTCAAAATGGCTGCAAGAGGCAGTGAAAATATATACATTATATATATATAGCATCTCAGTTAAAGTTCAGCAAAATTTACTGATAGGCTATTTAATACAACTGTAACTTGTAATTAGATATGGACTGGAGACAAAACTGACTGAATACTGGAACTGGGAAAAAATATTATTCAGTTCATCCAGTAACCTAAAAATCAGGGGAAATATTTGATACCCAAAACTTTTGGAATGTGTCAGCAAATTGGAACAATCTATTTTAGGCCATCACACTCTGTGTGCATCCCCTTTTCTAACCTTTAGCACAGTAGTTAAAGCACTTAACTGGGATGTGGGAGACCCACATTTGATTCTCCACTCTGGAGCAGAGACTATGAAACTCAAATTTCCCCTCACACCCAGATGAGCATCCTAACCGAAGGCTATAGGGTATTCCAGGATGGGTTGCTCTCAATCTAGCCTGATGAAGCTGTTCTATTTCATACCAATGCTTAAATATTCACTAGGTCAGCAAGAGACAGATATATTTATTAGTCTAGTGGTTAAGATGCTCAATTGGAGTGGAGGGGAGAGATATGGGTTTGAGTCCCTGTTACAATGAATGTTTAAGTATTTACACACAGTGGAACAGCTTTAACAGAAGACATGAGAGCACCCTACCCCAGAATAGCCAATAAGCTGGGTGTCAGGGCCCTTACCTGATAGTGAGGAGATAGAGTTCAATTCCCTGCTCCAAAATGGGAGTCAACTTTGATTGCCCACAGACCAGGCAAGTGCCCTAGTCACTGGGTTAGATGTGATTATAGAAGAGGTTGTAAAGGGACATATACACAGACACTTACTTACCCAGCCAAAACTATGGGGTCAAATTTGCATCTAGTTTTGGGTCATTTTTAAGCAAACAAGCTATTAGTCCAAAAGATTTCACCCAGCTCTACTGAACACCAAAAATTATCTGTAGATAATTCATCTTCCTTGTGTCAATTACTCACAAAAATGAAATGTTTTATTGTCAAATTCATTACCAAATCTATGAGATCAATTTATGTCCTATCAACAGCTAGAGAATGAAGAACATATAATACTGCTTTTGGGTTTTTGAAAAGGATATACAGTGATTAAAGAAAAATATTTACGGATTCACCTTTAAGGGCTTGTCCACACAGGGAAATAGGCCAGATTAGATATTGTGGAATAAGTACTCCTCACTACATCCCCATGTGGATACGCCAGATTCACACTAAGAACTACTTTGCAGGGTATTGCTTAAACCACTGTGAAAGTGGATTAAGCTAAAACACCAAAAAAAAAAAAACCCACTCTTATAAGAACATGGAATTGCTATTGAGCTTTAAATTCACATCCTAGCTTATTCTGCAACAACTTCCCCATGTAGACAAATCCTAGGGAAAACCAACTGGCATCTGGCATGTTCTGAATATGTATGCAGTATTGGCTGAAATACCATACAGCTCTGCTTTGCTTGGCAGGTGCTTTACTTGCCAACAAGATAGCAGCAGACAGATGTTTTTGAGTCACTGGGGAGGGAAGGCCAAAAGAGTTGTCAGACATTAAGATTGAAAGAGTAGTCACTTATCTCTTCCTTTCTCTCCAGCTGCTACACAGCTCTGCCTGGTCGTACATAATGAAAGTCATGCAGTTAGAATTTCTCATTTCATTTTTAAGGAATTGGTTGAAAAAATACTAATACTGCTTGTGACACACTGACTTACTGAATAACTCTGCTTAGTAGTGGTTTACACTAATAAATCTTCAAAAAGGTACCACCAGAGAAATTTCAATTTCTCTTAAATTAGGTTCAGAATCCTCCTTGCCTTGGGCTTAGAGTGAGCAACAAAATGAAGGATGTTATACATTATTCCCATTTACCTATCTGTAAAATGGATTTAATACCAATCTTTCCAGGGATTCAAGAGATGCTTGATAAATGTTTGTCATGGGCTTTCAGACACTTGGATAGATGTCATGATGTATTTGTAAAATGAGTATTAACAACACTATGTATGATTACAAAACAAGAGAAAAAGGAACACAGTTATTCTTTTTTTCATCTTCAAAAGGTGAATTTTAATTTTAACTTTAGCACTTGGAAATAATGGTTTTAGAACTACAATACATCTAACAAACAAACATAGAAACTTCTGACATTGCCATATTGCCCACATAGGACTTTTGAAATTTCAACTGTTATACTCAACAAAAAGGGAAAAGTCTAAGTGCTAAGAAAAACTATGAATTCTGTATTTTATCAGAAACTGAGTCAGTAATCCTCAGAGGTATTTTGACTATAGTTTATGCTTAATCAAAGAAGACCCTATGAGCCCTGTCATTGGAATGTCTATTAAAGAGCCTGACATAGTTGTAGACAAGGTGGATCATTTCAGCAGAAAATATTAACCAAGAGCAATAAATTTCCTAATATAAGATTAAAGTTAGGGGAATTTTAATTAGCAAGCTGTAGATAGTGAATGGGCCTATACAATAGGTTAGAAGAGTCACTTTCCCTAGTGGGAACTGAACAATTTTTCAGACTAGAAAGAATGATTTGAAACTAAGCTCTGATATTGGCAACCATCAGGCTATTAAAATGACTTTAAAAAATAAACTTTCCTGTGAGTAGCTGGACAACTGCAAAGGAAGAAAATTTTAGATTCAAATCTGAGAAAAAAGCTTAGGAATTATATTCTTTCTATAGGGCTTAGTCCAGCAAGTTTCTAGGTGAGGTGCCAAAGACCCTCAACTCCCATTAACTTCTTTGGGAATTGTGGGTGCTCAAACTTGTAGGATTGACACAGAGTCTGTAAGCTTACCTGAGTCCTTAAAGTTGAAAGTGGAGGGAGATATGCCAAGAGTTGAAATCCCATGTTTGAGCTTGATTCTAAACAATGCTGTTGTATGCACAGAATTTCTCCTATGTGGTTCAGTGTCTTAGACATACTCTAATATCCTCCTTCCTCAAAGATAGCAATCAAAGCTTCAAAAGAGGTAAACAATAACTGAGTAAAGTTTTCTGCTATGTGTTATGCAGAAAGCTGGAAAAAACGAGTCCCATGCAACAGAGACTTCCCAACAATGGGAAGAGGTTCACTATATTTATTATGTGAGCCCATACACTTTCCATTACTTGGTTTCTCAAGTCTGATTTTGATGACTACATTTCCCCGAAGAGCAGAAATGAAGGATAAAAGGTATAGGTTAAATAAGGATCTAACACAGATGGGGATTAGAAAAAAAAAGGCAGAACATTTTGAGAAGAGGAACTGTTGGAAAATGTTTAAGTTGCCAACAACTGACATGATTTCAAATTCTACAGTGGTTTGCAACATTCTCAAACTATTACAGGTATTTCTTAATTTAATTATGCCTTACACTAAATGGCAAATATACTATTTGAATAGTGACCCCTCTGTAATACTTACATACTTGTAGACAAAGTAGATCATTTCAATAGAAAGTCTAGTCAAAATACCATGCATCTACTGGCTTTTCATGCTGTTAAATCATTCTCAAAGGCGTTGCCTTATGAACAAGAAAGTGGAAAGTAGCTTGCTGTCCTTCCTGTTGGCAAAGTAGAGGAGAATAAAATATTTTACCATTCTCACCAGCTATTGAATGTTTTCCAGGTTACAAAATACCTTTTACCTGTGAAGATTTGGAGACATACAATTTTATACATTACAAATTCTGTCTCAGGCCCATCCCTGAATACAGGACGGTGTGAGCTGCATAAGCACAGAGACAGCAGGAAGGATTGTACTTCCAGCTCTCTTCAGTGCTCTGGTGTGGAGAGCTGCATTGTCTCATTTCCTCCCTGCAACCATAGAGCTCTGGATATTATGAGAGTGGATGGAGGGAGCAATCTGCATTATCTCACAAGCAGAGGGTCTGCAAGGTGGGAGAAAGTTCTCTGCATGCTTCTCTCTTTCCATACACCTTTGCAAGGATGAGTTACAATGTGGCCCTAAAAAGTAAAATAATCAAAGAAATAGCTTTCTATATATGTTGCTATACCACACCACCACCTGAGACTGGGCAATGTCAGATACCTGAGAGGAAGTGTCAGTCATGAGATCACAGGCCAGCTCAACTCACCATTTAAAAATCACACTTTCCAGATTATACCTCTTGGTTAAATAATTAATGTTAGCAAATTGTACAGCTATTACAGCTGCTGAGCATAAATTAATTTTCTTTTTATCTCAGTAGATGAACAGTTGTTTGTTCTAAATTTTAAATGCTCTCCTGTGCGGACAAAGAAAGATGGCATTTTGACAGCAAAAATGACTGAACACTAGTGATAGCTCAGAGTTATTGCTGAAGGATTTTAATTTGTTCTGTTCATAAATATTTAAGAGTTGACTTTATTTGCATTATTTTGAATTCACCTGGAGACAGTTTCAAAAATTCACACTTCTGAGCTAAAAAGTGAAACTGTTTAACTTTATCCTACAGTATTCAGAGGGATAGCTATGCTAGTCTGTATCAGCAAAAAACAGTGAGTCCTTATGGCACCTTAGAGATCTTCACCAGTGGGTTATAGCCCACAAAAGCTTACGCCCAAATAAATTTGTTAGTCTTGAAGGTACCACAAGGACTCTTCTTTTTTTTTTTTTTTTTTTTTACTCTACAGCAGTGGTTCTCAAACTTTGGGGTCCTGACCCCATTTTAAAGGTGTTGCCAGGGCCATCATTAGACTTGCTGAGGCCCAGGTCCAAAGCCTGACCCCCACCACCCAAGGGCTTCAGCCCTGGGCAGTGGGGCTTGTGCTTTGGCTTCAGCCCTGGGCAGTGGACTCAGGTTACAGGCCCCCTGTCCAGTGTTGAACTTCATGGCATCTGCTTTGGCTGCCTACCTGGAGCAGTGGGGCTCAGGCGGGCTTAGGCTTCGCTTCCCCACATTGGGTCATGTAGTAATTTTTGTTGTTAGAAAGTGATTGCAGTGCAATGAATTGTGACAACCACTATCCTAGGGTGTGAATGGTCTTAATTCAGACTTTTATAATTAAGAGAACCATACTTTAAATAGTTGTCGACATATACTTTGGCATTCTGCTGTGTAAAAATGTGCCATAATACTCAACTGTTTTATAATTCCTTGATTGAAGGAAATTAGCACATCCAAATTTCCCATTCAATTGCCCATTACAAAACAGAGCGAGAATGCCTCCTTTAATTATCTCAATCTCCTCCTTTCCTACCAAATCTCTAATTCATCCAAAATGCAGCTGCCATCATCATCATCATCATCTAAAAATATTCTAAACATATAGCACATTTCTGAAATACCTAAACTGGCTTTCTTCTTCTTAATTAAATTTAAGCTCCGATTTATCTACAATTTTTTTTCATAATCCCTCTGTCTCTATTCCCACACTACATCAATCTCTTCAGCTTTCCTATTCCTCTTCTGATTATTCCCTTTTGTTTCCTTCAGCTACTCCCAAGTGTATATCTTCTTTCATACTGCCACTTATGCCTGGAGCAGCTTCTCAGTGAATGTGTGCCAAGCTCCCTTTCTCCATCCAAATGCTCCCTTTTCTCAGCCACTGTACCACATTGGCCTGCCTCCTCCACAAAAAAAACAAAACAAGATACTTTTGGAGCCCAGTGGCAGATAATTTCTTTTTTGGGAGAGAACTGAAGAAACAGAGTTAAGGTTTCAGAGTAGCAGCCATGTTAGTCTGCATCTGCAAAAAGAACTGGAGTACTTGTGGCACCTTAGAGACTAACAAATGTATTTGAGCATAAGCTTTCATGGGCTACAGCCTGTTTTGAAGCGAGTTAAGATACTGTGCTCTATATTTATTCACCCAGAGCCAAATTAATCTCTGGTGTAACTTCAGTGGTGTTGCACCTGAATTTATATGGCTGAATACATACAAAACCAGATCATACAACTCACAGGATTTTGGACAGAAGTAGTGCTAATGTGGGATGGATTTGACTCTGCTTTGGACCTGTTTTGTAAAGCCATATGAATTATGAAACTCATCTTAAATTCCCTCAGTCACTTTCTTCACCTAAGTACTCATTGGTTCAGCCGTGAAATAAGATGACAAGCTCTAGGGCTTGTCCCAAGATGTGTCTATCCCTGCTCAGAAAGGACTATATTATTGTTGAATAGGCCAATGGAAAATAAGCTTTTTCAATACTCCTTTTTCTAGGTGCCAGAAATTCAGAAGAATCTCTCTCACACTACTTTTAAACAAATGATACTTAAATAAGTCTGCAGTGCATTGCTGCAATGCTTGCCAGATTTATTGCATAGTGCAAGTAGCTTTACCTTTTAAATATATTTGGAATTAATGTTTTAAAGAATATTTTTCCATTCATGAATATTTAAATATTGACTGAAAGAATGAAAACCTTACTAATTACTTTAGTAAGACTGTGGATTAGAGATCCATCAATAGGTGTTCCATAACAAATTCCCCTCCAGTATGCTTTTCCACAAATACTTTTAAGAGTTTCTGTGTTTGGGCATACATTTATTCTACAGATGAAGTCATAGGTCATGATTCCTTTTAGCCCTACAGCTTGTCTTATTATAAAGCAGTAAAATATGGATGTAAAATGCTACCACTTTGCACTGGTGCATATAATTACAGAAGGTGCAGAGCAGTGAGAATTAGTCCTAATCTATCATTGATCATCCCTGCAGCCTATGGAAGTAAAGAAGTTTCAAGGCCATTAAGAAACTCGTCCACTTGAGAGGGTCATAAACCATAAAATTCAGGTACAGATTTTGAAACAAACCCTCAAAAAACAAAGTTTAGGGGTATTTGAATTCAAGATTAAGTTGAGATTCATTTTTTGTGTGCGTGCGCACGCGCACACACACGCACACCAATAGCAAGTGATGGCATTTTATAATATTCAAAATATACTATGAGGAAGTAACAGATGACTGCTCTTGATCTGTAACCATACCCAATAAATGGTTTTGCTTCCAAAGTATATTTGGATAATTATTCATGCAGAGATTCTTCACATTGCTGAGCCTTTTATTTGCATTAAAGTATGTCATCAGATTAGACAAGAGAAGTCATATTTTACCTCTAATACAAAGACAAGCAGTCAAACAATGAAATATCTTTTCCTTACACAATATTGAGTTAATTTTAAAACAAGTGGAAAGGAAGATCATCTCTAGCTCTACTTCTGGGCCTAGTGTCAGCACTTTTCATCATTGCTAAAACTAACATGAATAAGCACAAACACCACCATCAGTAACCCATTAAAAATTTGGTTGGTCTTCAAATAGCACATTTCCAACAAACATGCACAAAACCATCTGGAATGTCTGGTTAATTCCAATTTGCATGATTGCCCAGGACCTCATGTGTGATTTAACTGCAGACAACAGAAGAAATTCAGCAATAATCCAGGGATTATTCTCTCACACAGCCAAGGCTATCTGAATTGTTTTAAATGACTGGTTTTCTTAACACTGAAATTGAGTGATGACTGTTTTAAGAGTGCTACAAGAGTGTTTCACTCAATGAAAAATCATGGAACTGTTACTAAAATTCACAGGAGTGAAGACCTCCACTCCAACAGCTCATTCATTACTTAAATCAGAGTTTCACTGCTGTGTGTGTTTTTCCATCAGAAAACAGTGCACAATGATATCTAGGAGGATAGTATTCTAATCCTGTCAAGGAACTCATGATGAAAAACTCTTCAGGTCTTGAAACCAGGGCTAAATGAACTGGTTTGATTAAAACAAGAACCACTCTGAACCTATGACCATCACATGTATTTTGAATGATGATATCTATAAAATACATATTTTAATGTAATTAATAATGTTATGCACAGATGTTCAGACCTGAACCCCTACACACAAATAAGTGGCAAGCAGAAGTTGTTTTCCATGCTTTATGCCAGATATGTTTGCAGCTTCAAAAAACCAATTAGACTTCTATCAAATTCCTGATGAATTTGATGAGGTACCTGTGGCATACCAGGATACAATCCAGAATACAGGGGTACATTCTGTCACAGTGTAATATTAGTAACCTTCAAGGAGTAACTCCATGGAGTAACTCTTGATGTACCCAAGCGTAACTGACAGGAGAGGTAAGGCAAGACTGATTCCTTGTAGTATTCATTTCTTAATGACAAAAATGCTCAAATTTACCTTTTCCATGCTCTCAAGGGACTTATGTTCCAAATACATTTAATTTCTATATAGTGTCTCAAATCTTTTCTTTCAACAAATCTGATTTTCAAAACTTGTGTAGTGGTAAAATGTATCATGTACCTCTCTCCAAAGCAGAGCTCAAACAAGAAAAAAAAAGGGGAAATGATACTGTGACAGAATGTGCCCCTATATTCCCATCCTGCATACTATCATAATAATCTTTGTACAAAGTATGCCTTGTAAGGTATCATTTAAAAACTTATAATTTGCTGGTCAGCATAGTCCTGACAATATGTGTGGCAACATTGTATCATAATATTTCCCTGTATGGTGTTAATACCACAGTCCTTCCCAAACAGAAGTTCGCAAACAGGGCTGCCTTAAAGAAAGGAATGTGCACTCTATTTAATTTATATTTAAGCAGTAAACAGTCATCAAGCCAGAATAAAAGACAAATTAAGTTCAAACAGGTGAAAACAGCTGGGAACATCCTTCCACAGATTGCCCCATAGTGCCCAGCTAGCAATATTTTTAAGAGGGCGACTGAAACTATAAAAAACAGTGACAAACACTTCAAAACATCTCTATGTCTATGCCCACTGCATTCACTGCACTGGAAGTGACAATAGAATCATTCATTAGACTCTGGGGGAATGGTCCGGACTTATAGTGTTTGGTCAGTAAGACTGCTGAAGGTATGCAGAGAGGAACTTTGCTTGAATCTGGTATAATTTATTAAGGTAGGAACTGATAAAGGTCTTATTTTATTTTTCATGTAACCATTACTGACTCTTGCCTCATTAATTGTACTCACTTAAAGTCTCTTTGCAGTTAAACTTGTTTTATCTGACCCAGTGTGTTTCAGTTGAAATGCCTGAGTAACTCCTTTGCAATGACAGGTTGGGTGCATATTGTCATAACTGTCCTACTCAGATCTGAACCTTAGAGTTCAGAACATGAGAAGCTAGCATGAGACCTCCAAAGCTTAATTACCAGCTTGGATCTGATATCGCTGCCACCATCCAGAAAAATTCCAGTGTCTGGCTCACTCTGGTCTCCCCAAAACCTTTCCTGGGGAACCCCCAAGACTCAGATGCCCTGAGTCACACCACAAAGGGAAATAACTCACTTCTCTTCTCCCTCTTCCCCTCCAGGTGTTCCCTCCCTGGGTTCCTGGAGAGAGATACAGATTCAAGCTCCGTGAATCTAAACAAAGGGATTCCACCCTCTTTACCTACTCCCAGATTTCCCCGCCCTGGGTACTCTGGGAGATTCCCTGCTTTAAGTCCTTGAAACACAAGTACCAAGAGATCTAATCTCTCTCCCCCCAAGAGTATGCAGTCAGGCTTAGTAAATCTAACACAAAGATTTTCCCCCTCCCTTCGTTTCTTAGCCTTAATCAGTGAAAAACACTCAAACAGGTCTTAAAAAGAAAGCTTTATATAGAAAGAAAGAAAAGGGACATAAAATGGTCTCTGTATCAAGGTGACAATATACAGGGTCAATTGCTTAAAAGAAAAACTGAACAAACAGCCTTGTCCAAAAAGAATACATTCCAGCAACTACACACATGTAAATACAAAAAAAAAAAAACAATATAAAGCTATTGTCTTACTATCCTTGTACTTATAACTTGGAAACAGAAGATTAGAAAGCCTGGAGATAGAGAGATCACTCTCAGAGCCCAGAAAGAGAACAGACCAAGAACAAAGGACTCACACCCAAAACGTCCCTCCACTCAGATTTGAAAAAGTCTTGTTGCCTGATTGGTCCTCTGGTCAGGTGTTGTTTGTTACCCCTTTCCAGGTGAAAGAGAAATTAACCCTTAGCTATCTGTTTATCACACGCCCCCCAAATCGCAGACAGTGGGGAATCTGACTGGTGGCGATTTCTTCCTAGAACTCTAAAATAAACAGAGTAATACAACACATGCACCTTTACATATACCACTAAGTATATAACTAACAGACTTTTACATTTTAAGAACACTTTTTAATTACTGGATTCTGGGAAAAACTTTCACAGGAGAGTGCATCAGCTACTTTGTTAGAAGCTCCTGAAATGTGCTGAATTTCAAAATCAAAATCTTGGAGAGCTAAACTCCAATAAAGAAGTTTCTTGTTGTTCCCCTTGGCAGTATGAAGCCACTTTAGCGCAGCATGGTAAGTTTGTAGCTGGAACCACCGTCCCCAAACATATGGGCATAGCATTCCTTTTCACTGACTGACCAGTGACTTTCCCTCTCAGACAGTTTCTTGCTGAGAAACACGACAGGATGGAAGTTGTGATCCGTTGCTTCCTGCATGAGAACTGCTCCTATACCGTGCTCAGATGCATCCGTGGTTACTAGAAATGGCTTGTCAAAGTCCGGGGCCCTGAGCACAGGCTCAGACATGAGCTTCGCCCTAAGTTGGGTAAAGGCCTTTTGACACTCATCAGTCCACTTAACTGCATTTGGCTGGGTCTTTTTGGTCAGTGGGGCAGCGATTTGGCTGTAGTGTGGTACAAATCGCCTGTAGTAGCCGGCCAAGCCTAAGAAGGATTGAACAAGTTTCTTTGATTTCGGGAAAGGTCACTTTTGGATAGCATCCACCTTGGCCTGTAGGGGGTTTCTGGTTCCTCGACCCACCTGGTGTCCAAGGTAAGTCACTCTGGTTTGGCCTATTTGACACTTTTTGGCCTTAACAGTTAGTCCGACCTGCCTGATGCGCTCAAAGACCTTTTCCAGGTGTAGTAGGTGTTCGGCCCAGGAGTCAGAAAAAATGGCCACATCATCAAGGTAGGCAACTGCATATTCACCCAGTCCTGCTAGTAGACCATCTACCAGCCTCTGGAAGGTGGCGGGTGCATTTCGCAGCCCGAAAGGAAGCACATTAAATTCATACACCCCCGCATGGGTGATGAATCCTGACCTTTCCTTGGAAGGTTCGTCTAGCGGTACTTGCCAGTACCCCTTGGTTAAGTCTATTGTAGAAATGAATTGGGCACGTCCCAACTTTTCCAATAGCTTATCGGTGCGTGGTATTGGATAGTTGTCTGGACAGGTTACCACATTTAGCTTACGGTAGTCCACGCAAAAGCGTATTTCCCCATCTGGTTTGGGTACCAGAACCACTGGAGATGCCCATGCACTGGTAGATGAGCGGATTATACCCATCTGTAGCATGTTCTGGATCTCCCATTCTATAGCAGCTTGGGCATGAGGAGACACCCGGTAGGGTGGGGTTCTAATGGAGTGAGCATTACCTGTGTCAATGGAGTGGTATGCCCATTCAGTCCGTCCTGGGGTGGCTGAGAACAATGGGGCAAAGCTAGTGCACAGCTCCTTGATTTGTTGCCGCTGCAGACGTTCCAGGGTTGTGGAGAGGTTCACCTCTTCCATGCCACCGTCTTTTTTTCCTTCGTAGTAGACACCTTCAGGCCACTCAGCATCATCTCCCTGGACTGTAAACTGACAAACCTGTAAGTCTCTGGAATAGAAAGGCTTGAGAGAATTAACATGGTACACTCTGGGTTTTAGAGAGGAATTGGGAAATGCTATGAGGTAGTTAACAGCTCCCAGGTGCTCTTGGACAGTGAATGGCCCTTCCCATGATGCTTCCATCTTATGAGCCTGTTGCGCCTTCAAGACCATAACCTGGTCTCCTACCTTGAAGGAACGTTCTCTGATATGTTTGTCATACCAGGCCTTTTGCCTTCCTGAGCATTCTTTAGGTTTTCTTTAGCAAGGGCTAAAGAGTGTCGGAGGGTGCTTTGTAGATTGCTTACAAAGTCCAGAATGTTAGTCCCTGGAGAAGGCGTAAACCCCTCCCATTGCTGCTTCACCAACTGTAATGGCCCCTTAACCTCGTGACCATACACAAGTTCAAACGTGAAAACCCTAAACTGGGATGTGGTACAGCCCCGTAGGCAAAAAGCAACTGCTGCAAAACTAGGTCCCAATTACTGGAGTGTTGGTTGACGAATTTACGTATCATGGCCCCCAAAGTTCCATTAAACCTTTCGACCAGGCCATTGGTTTGATGGTGGCACGGGGTGGCAACCAAGTGGTTCACCCCATGAGTTTCCCATAGTTTTTTCATGGTCCCTGCCAGGAAATTAGATCCTGAATCTGTAAGGATGTCGGAGGGCCAACCTACCCTGGCAAAAGTGTCTGTTAGTGCCTGGCACACAGCTTTAGCCCTGGTGTTGCCTAGAGCTACTGCTTCCGGCCATCGGGTAGCAAAGTCCATGAAAGTCAGTACATACTGCTTTCCTCTGGGTGTCTTTTTTGGGAAAGGACTCAGAATATCCACAGCTACTTGCTGAAATGGGACCTCAATTATGGGGAGTGGGTGGAGAGGGGCCTTGACCTGGTCTTGGGGTTTTCCCACTCTTTGGCATACCTCACAAGACCGGACATACTTGGCAACGTCCTTGCCCATCCTCTCCCAGTGGAAGGACTTCCCCAACCGGTCCTTGGTTCTGTTCACCCCAGCATGGCCACTGGGATGATCATGGGCTAAGCTTAAGAGCTTTTCCCGGTACTTAGTTGGAACCACCAACTGTTTTTGCGGATGCCAGTCTTCCTGGTGTCTACCAGAAAGAATCTCCTTGTATAGAAGTCCTTGTTCTATAACAAATCGGGATCGATTAGAAGAGCTGAGAGGCGGTGGGGTGTTCCGTGCTGCCGCCCAAGCTTTCTGAAGGCTGTCATCTGCTTCCTGCTCAGTCTGGAACTGTTTCATTGAGGCTGGGGACACCAGTTCTTCCTTAGACTGGGGACTTGGGCTTGGTCCCTCTGGAAGCGATGTCCGTTGCTGGTGAACCGCTCTCCGCTGGTGCACGAGGGGGTATTTCACGCTCTGGCTGAGCCTCTTGGGTGTGGTTGTCTGCTGCTTCTGCCAGTTCAGGCTCGCTGGTGCCCTCTGGCATTGGGGTTGAAGATGGATTTGCAAGCACTGGCGTCAGTGCTGGCAACGGTTCTGGTGTTGGCTGCTTTCCCAGTTCCTGGTCTGGGACTGGAAGCACTGTGGCTGTTTCCGTTGTTGGCATGGGATCCAGGTCCACTACCTCTGTCTGGGTCTCTGGTAACACAGACGGGTTTCCTGTGGATGGCTCAGGAACAGGAATGGGTCTGGAAGCTTGCCTGGTTTGGCTACGTGTAACCATTCCCACTCTTGGCCCGCTTCACCTGGTTGGCCAAGTCTTCCCCCAGTAGCATGGGGATGGAATAATTGTCATAGACTGCAAAAGTCCACATTCCTGACCAGCCTTTGTACTGGACAGGCAGTTCAGCTGTAGGCAAGTCAACAGCTTGTGACATGAAGGGGTAAATTGTCACTTGGGCCTTTGGGTTGATGAATTTGGGGTCGACGAAGGATTGGTGGATAGCTGACACTTGTGCCCCCGTGTCTCTCCACGCAGTAACCTTCTTTCTGCCCACTCTCAAATTTTCCCTTCGCTCCAAGGGTATTTGAGAGGCATCTGGGCCTGGGGATCTTTGGTGTGAGGGTGGTGTAATGAACTGCACTCGGTTGGGGTTCTTTGGGCAGTTGGCCTTGATATGTCCCAGTTCATTACACTTAAAGCATCTTCCAGCTGACTGGTCAGTGGGTCGAGGTGAATTACTGGAGACTGGTGAGGTGGAAGAATAGGGTGTCTGTGGCTTTCCTTGGGTTGTAGGTGGGGTCTTTGGTTGTCCTTGGTTGTAGAGTTTATTGTCGGTGTGCCCACTGAGGTATTCGCTCCCCTTGACAGTAGCTTTTTTGCTTTCTGCCATTTCCATCCATTTGGCTCCAATCTCCCCTGCCTCGGTGAGATTTTTGGGTTTTCCATCTGGTATGTACCGTGTTATGTCCTCAGGAACACCATCCAAGAACTGCTCCATTTGTATGAGGAGGTGCAGTTCATCCAAGGATTTAACATTGTTTCCTGATATCCAAGCCTCAATTTTTTCCAACGTAGTAGGCGTGTCTGGGAAATGACACATCTGGTTTCCACTTTTGGGTTCTGAAACGCCAACGGGCATGATCCGGGGTTATCCCCATTCTGAATCTGGCCTTGGTTTGAAACAGTTTATAATCGTTCATTCTGTCCTTTGGCATTTCAGCCGCCACCTCTGCTAAGGGTCCACTGAGCTGTGACCTCAGCTCTACCATATACTGGTCTTCAGGGATGCTGTACCCAAGACAGGCTCTTTCAAAATTTTCTAAGAAGGCCTCAGGGTCATCACCTGCCTTGTAGGTGGGAAATTTCTTGTGCTGTGGAACCATAATTGGCGAAGGGTTGTTAGGATTGGCTGTGTTCTCTTGCTTAGCCTTTTCTAATTCCAGGGCCTGCCGGTGAGCTTCCCTCTGGAGTTCCAGCTGTTTTTGGTGGACTGCATCTTTGGCTGCTTGCTCTCTTTTGTAGGCTGCCTCTCTCTCTCTCTCTCTCAGCTCCATCTCTTTTTGTTTTATTTCTAGTTCCTGTATTTTTTTCCATATCTCGCTTGTGTTCTGCCTCTTTGATTTGTCTCTCCGCCTCCATTTTTGCCTTAGAAGTCATAGTTCCTGTTTTCTTGTGTTGGGGTGCCCTCTGCTGTTTATTGTTGGAACTGCGGGCTCTCTGTTGCTTCCTGGGGTCTGCCTAGCAACAGTGCCTTTTTTTTTCTTCCTCTAGCTAATCTTTTAAATGTAAAGTAAACTAGAAAAACCACTTTATTTGCATGTGTATTGTGCTGGGTACTTGACTCTCAATGGGAGTGCTATAGTTTAACAAAAGACCTTTAATAGTTCCTTGCTTAATATGCAAGCCAAACTGCAACTGAGAGAACAGAAAAAAAAATTCTCTCTGGTTACTTTTTAAAACCAAACTCTTTCTCTCTCTGCTTAAAAGCCCTAGAAGAGAAAAAGAAAATAATATTACTACTGGCTTCTGGATTCTTGTCTTTTCCCACCGCTGTCACTCATGTCATAGCTATCCTACTCAGATCTAAACCTTAGAGCTCAGAACATGAGAAGCTAGCATGAAACCTCCAAAGCTTAATTACCAGCTTGGATCTGATATCGCTGCCATCATCCAGAAAAATTCCAGTGTCTGGCTCACTCTGGTCTCCCCAAAACCTTCCCTGGGGAACCCCCAAGACTCAGATGGCCTGAGTCTCACCACAAGGGAAATAACCCACTTCCTTTCTCCCTCTTCCCCTCCAGGTGTTCCCTCCCTGGGTTCCTGGAGAGATATACAGATTCAAGCTCTGTGAATCTAAACAAAGGGATTCCACCCTCTTTACCTACTCCCAGATTTCCCCGCCCTGGGTACTCTGGGAGATTCCCTGCTTCAAGTCCTTGAAACACAAGTACTAAGAGATCTAATCTCTCTCCCCCCCTCACCCAGAGGGTATGCACAGTCAGGCTTAGTAAATCTAACACAAAGATTTTCCCCTTCCCTTTGTTTCTTAGCTTAACCAGTGAAAAACACTCAAACAGGTCTTAAAAAGAAAGCTTTATATAGAAAGAAAGAAAAGGGACATAAAATGGTCTCTGTATCAAGGTGACAATATACAGGGTCAATTGCTTAAAAGAAAAAATGAATAAAACAGCCTTATCCAAAAAGAATACATTCCAGCAACTACACACATGTAAATACAAAAAAAAAAACACAATATAAACCTATTGTCTTACTATCCTTGTACTTACAACTTGGAAACAGAAGATTAGAAAGCCTGGAGATAGAGAGATCACTCTCAGTGCCCAGAAAGAGAACAGACCAAGAACAAAGGACTCACACCCAAAACGTCCCTCCACTCAGATTTGAAAAAGTCTTGTTTCCTGATTGGTCCTCTGGTCAGGTGTTGTTTGTTACCCCTTTCCAGGTGAAAGAGACATTAACCCTTAGCTATCTGTTTATGACACATATTAACTCTCTTAACAGGATAATGGATTTCATACAATTCGTACTGCCTAGGAGAGGGCAGGGCAGTACACAGCATACATTTCTGGAGGAAAAATCTAACACTGGGGGTGTGTTTGGGGTCACTCTGCAGTATAACTGAAGCTGGTAAGAGCCAGGGTGTAACTGGCAAGCTGACACTCAAGGTATGGTATGGCTTGCATATAGGAAGGCTGTTTGTGAGCAGCCCAGGTGTGTGCCAGAAAGGCACTCAGTTTCAGGGCAGTGGTGAAAACAGCTTATTGGTCTGGATTGTACTCTGGTATGTCACATCCACCAGTATAAAACTGGTTCATTTGAGCCCTTGGTCTTTTTGTGATTTTCCCAGTCAGGTCTCCCTCCCCATGTGCCCCCCCCCCCCCCCACACACACACACACACACACTAGAATAAGTTCAGGTATCCACTGTTCACATTCTAAACTTTTTCTTACATTTCATCATTTGCTGCAGTTCAGGGCTATGTACGTTTTCCTCAGGTGAAGTTTGCTGAATTTTGCAAAATATGTTATTCATAAAGAGTGTAACAGACTATTAAACTTGTGAGAATGAACCAACTTTTGAGGGTTTCTTCAAAACTCTTGAACACTGTGCTCTAATTCTACCAAATGATGAAGGCTTGTGAAACACGAGAAGCCACTCTCTACTGTTCTGTGGAGCAGAAACATAAGAATATTTGACTACAGAATCAGGAGCACAAGCCAGAAAGAAAAGTGACTAACTCAATTTCTAGCTAGTTTTCTCAAATGGAGCTTCCCAGTGATTGATCTCAGTCTTCCTGTCATTTCCTTGCCTCTTGCTTTCATCAGAATATACCGAGAAAAGGCATGGGAAGTATTTCTCTTAGGAATTTTGAAAGAACCTTTTATTTAATGTTAGAAATGTCCCACATCATTCAATCAATATTTTGCAAAGATATATATAAGTGATACTTTTCTTAGTGTACTCAAATATTTTAAGATAGTGAAAGGTAACTGAATCATCCTATTTTGCATACTTTATATCCCAGTGTAGGGTGAAGCTTAATATGAAACTTAATATTAAATGGTAGAATTACATTGGCAGAATAGTTTGGTTTTTTTTTTAAATTAAGGTAAAATGAACAACAGCAAAGTGAAATCATGGTAATACAATACCTGATTTAGACTCCTATTATTGAAAGTAATAGTTTCAGTATATTATTGTGACATTTCATATTTGTGGAGTAGAACTAAGACTGTCTGTCCAACACAGTACAATCACACATCAACCTGAGGTTTACTGAGTCAGTAGCATGAGACCTTACTATAGTTATCTATTAAATAATTGCTTAAAAGTTGAAAGAGGCAGTCATTTTTTGGTGAGACTTATCAGGCTTGGAGATTAGTAAAGTGTAATAATTTTCTACATTATAACCAACAAATTCTTAGGCCATGAGGTCACTTTGAGACTGTTGATATGTCTAACATTCTGGGCAAATTAACTGAACAATTAAAGTTTTGGAATTCAACCTTGATTTTATCATTTCTAGAGCACTGAAAAAAGTGAAGTTGCCAAGTGTCAAAAGACTCCTTTTTTAGTGTTGGGAAGGTATAGTGGATGTGGAGGGAGACTAGAAAGAACCCAGGAGCTCAAGGTATGTCCCTTCCCAAACAACACTCCTGTAAAAAAGTTAGTGGCTCTATTTCACTTCCTCTCTTCTCAGCCTTCCCCATCTAAATTCTACTCTTAACTCCTTGATAGCTCCCATCTTTCTTTGCCTATTTCTCTGGACTGCTCAGAGGTGAAAGGACGTAAGCAGAGGAGTAGAGGGCCCAGAGCTGCAGGTTAACTGAGGCAAGACAGGGAAACTGAACAGCAATAGAGAAGAACCTATGTACAATATGGCAGACTTGAGAGTTCTAATGAAAACATCCTGAATAACTTCATTACTTTAAAATCTTCAATATGCTGAACATTAAATAGCAGCTAAAGATTTCTGCAGCATCTGGAAAAAATAAATATTTGTCATAATTAACCAAATAATCGTCTTGTTATTTCTTCTGTACAATAGATCTCAGCTATCTGTGAACATTATCAGTTCCACTATATTTTCAAAAGCATTGCTAAAAGCCACTTAACACTATATTGAAACTATAACCTCTAACAATAGCAGGATACAAAAGCAGAGACATTGTATACAGTGAATTCACCTTAGTGTCATTTATTCATTGTAGGTCAACTACAATATATAGCCATAAACAATCATATCAAAGTAGTCTGTGTTTATAATTTTACTCTGAGTATTGAGAGTCATTATGAAATCAAAGGTCTTTGCATGACATGCAAAATAGAGCATGTCAGTTGTTTCCAATTACAAAACTGAAGAGTTTAACAAAAAACAGAAAACAGTCTCACTGATTCACAACTTTAATACATTCCTACCATCAATAGTGTATTTAAAAGATTATTAAATGGGTGTTTTGTTGTTTATGTGCAGATTTTAGTATTTCTAAGAGCTGTTTAAACATCACTCTACTTCATGAAGACCCTTGTTTGGACTTATGGGGCTGGACAAGGATAATATCCCTTTGCAAAACTGCACAAGGATCTCTGATAAAAGTAGTCCAAGTACTCCATAAAACAAAGCAACTAATTTTTCTTCCTCTGTTTGTGGAGCAAGATGCTGAGAACAGAGCAAAGAGGAAACTTGGAGCAATCTGCTCCATCCATTAACATTGCATTGCTTAGTTGTCCATGGAAAATTAGATGATCACATCATATGCAAGGACAATATACATGTTTAAGAATCTTGCTTATTGAAAAGCAATTGCAAAAAGTGTGTCCCTCATTTCACTGAAAATTATGGAAATTCCTTTTTATTATTTACCACCTGTGGGAGAACAGAGGAGATTGCTGCCATAATCAAAGCGGAAGTTAATAGTGGGGGTGAGATTTGGCTGTGGTAGTGGAGAGAAATGAATGGATATTGAAGATGTTGAGGAGGAAGAAGCAGTTGGGTTTAGAAATAGTTTGGATACATGGGGAAATGGAGAGGAAGAAACCAAAAATAACCTCCAGATTGTAAATGTGAATGATGGGAAGGAGAAACAGTTATTGACAGTGATAAAAATAAGGTAAGAGGAGAATGTTTAGGAGGAAAGATGAGGAGTTCAGTTTTGGCCATGTTCATGACAAACATGAAAAGAAGCTGAGATCTGGGATTGGATGGAAGGATACAGTTTAGTAATGAAGAGATGGATTTAAAAGTCAGCAGCTGAGGGCTACAGCAGGTTCCCCCTAGATTTATAATAGGGGATACCCATGGTAATTGTTGACTAATATTGACTTTTTCATGCCTTGAACTTAATAAAATCCAAACCATAAAAATCTAGTTACATTACATGTTGAATTTCATATAAAATAATCAGTCTTCTCCATATTTTTAGCCAGGGGATCAATAATACAGAGTTATGGTACTATCAGGGTTTATGGCTGTTTGTAGACTACTTTCAAATATGCACATAAAAATTTCAAAACATTTGTCACCTTTCAGAGGTGCACCAAAAGGGGCACATGCAGTTTACAGCTATTAACTCAACTACTGTGCTTATCTATGCATTGTAGATAACCATAGTGATCTATGTAGACCACAGAACATTTGGCTAACTGCAAGGATATTTGTCTTCCTTTCATAATTTCACTATATACCTTATCACTGATTTGGGAGTAGAGGTTGGAAATGAATACTTTATTGCTTACAAGGCTACCACTTTCTTATTACCTAACCCTCAGAAAAGATTAAAAACAAATCATGTGACCAATATAAATCTGAATATAAAATAGTGCCAGCACTTGAAGCTATGTATCCTCTCCCAAACGAGAAACATTATTTTGGCTTCCACCAAGGCAAGACCTTGGGATAGATAGCACATAAGTAC
The DNA here is from genome assembly GCF_025201925.1 of Gopherus flavomarginatus. Classification (NCBI taxonomy): domain Eukaryota; kingdom Metazoa; phylum Chordata; order Testudines; family Testudinidae; genus Gopherus; species Gopherus flavomarginatus. The sequence continues at coordinate 191,980,327 of NC_066619.1, forward strand.
GATGTGTATGTATATGCTTTTAAAATCTGTCATGTGCTGATGGTTGCTGTCTCTGCTGTGGCTACTCAGAGGTAAAAATACTAGTTATCACTAGAATTGCTATTTACATGTTTTCATTTTTAATTAAATTCTACTTATTCAGTACAATTAAAAATTGAGAATGTATTCCTTTTTCGGACCCACTTTTGTTGCGTTTTCTTGGCCTTCTTCTTGGAAGGAATTTTGGGAATCCTTCAAGTTAAGTAGGTGGCGATATTTACTGCTAATTTTAGTTCTCTTTCCTTTTGGGGAGAAAGTTTATCAAAAGCCTTGTCTACTTTTTGAACAAAGGTATGCTAATTTCTCCTACTGCTGCCTTCATAACATGCACTAAAAATTCACCATCACTGTTTAGAATTGTTTTGCCTTAAGTCTCCTTTTTACCTACTGTCTTTTATCACTTGTTTGTGTCCTAAAGTCCTGAGGGTAAGTGTTAGTTTAAAGAGCTCATCTGAAAACTATGCTTTCCCATGGTAGTGGAAATGTTAACAGTACTTTAAGTCTGTAAACTTAAGTCCCTGAAGCATTAGAACAGAGGTGGGCAAACTATGGCCCATGGGTCACATCTGGACCGCGGGATCATCCTGCATGGTCCTTGAGCTTCAGTCCCCTCCCCCGCTGTTCCCTCTACCCTGCAGCCATGCCGCAGCGCTCTGGGTGGCAGGGTTGCATGCTCCTGCCGAGCAGTGCAGCAGCGTGTCTGACTCCAGCCGGGCAGTGCAGCTGCCAGACATGCTGCTCTGAGCAGCATGGTAAGGGGGCCGGGGGAGGGATGTGGATAAGGGGTGAGGGGTCATGAAGGGCCTATCAAGGGGCAGGGATGTGGATAGTGGTCAGAGCAGTCAAGGTGCAGTTAGGGTCAGTTGGCCCTGGACTGGGGCGTTAGAGGACAAGGAGCAGGGGGGTTTGAATGGTTCGGGGAGTCTGAGGGAGGTAGTCAGGGGGCAGGAAGTGGGAGCGGTTGGATAGAGGGTGGGGACCACGCTGTTTAGAGAGGCACAGTCTTCCCCACTCAGCCCTCCATAGAGTTTTGCAACGCTAATGTGGCCCTCCATCCAAAAAGTTTGCCCACCCCGTGTTAGAATAATTTTTCCAACTGTGTTCTATGTTCCCTGCTTAAATACCCTAATATTTCAGTTTGCCCTTTTGATTATCTACATCCATTTGTACTGATATATTGTTCTAACTCTTATCTCTCAAGTCAGTCTCCCATTCTGTTTTACATAGATTCTACGTGGTTGAAATAGAGATTAGAGTGGGAGATAAAAATCTATGAATCATCACACAATGTATAAGTCTAGAAGGGGTGATTATGACTTTTTCTAACCTCCTACATAACACAGACCAAAGAACCTCATCAAGAAAACTCTGCAATCTCATAATTTCTGTTTGCGCTATGGTTTAGAAAGCAATCCAATCTGGATTGAAAGACTTCAAGTGATGATGAATACAACATGTCCCTAGATAAACTGTTCCAATGGTTAAACTATTTTTCTGTTAAAAATGTGTGAATTATTGCTAGTTTGAATTTGTTTAGCTTCAGTTTCCAACTTCTGGATCTTTTTTCTCCTAGATTAGAGAGCCATCAACTATCAGAAATCTCTTCCCAATTTACATATAGGTATTGGTAAACCCAGAACTCTTAACTTTCTCTATGATAAATTAAATAGATTGAACCTCTTCAGTCTCTCACTCTAAAGGCATATTTTCAGACCTAAAATAATTCTTGTATCTCTTATTAATCCTTCCCAATTTTTCAAACTCTTTTTTGGAAAATGAATTGAACAGAACACAGTATTCCAGTAAGGCTTTCAGAGATACCACCTCCCTACTCCTACTTCATGTTCCCCACTTGTACATCCAAGGATTTCATACACCCACTTAGCAATAGCTGGAAACTTATGTTCAGTAGATTTTCTACCATGACCTCCAATTCCTTTTAAGAAGGAGAGGTTACTCGCCTTAGGTAGTAACTGGAGTTTGAGATGTGTTCCTGTGTGCTCCACTTTAGGAGCTCACTCCCCTCTGCACCTTTGATTGGAGATTTTTGGTAGCAGTTCCTGCTCTGCCCACACATGCTCCTTAGGCAGCCTTGTGCCCTGTAACAAGCCTATATAGGGCTATACGATGCACTAGTTTATGATTAGGGGAAGAAAGTATAGGCAAGAATTTCTGATTATCCTTAATTCCAACAGACTGATGTGGAATTGCTATTCTTGTGACTATTTGCCTAGACTGTGTGCTCCCCATCCTAATAAGGAAGCATCTGATATTAATATGACTGTAGGGTGGATTCTGGTTGAACAGCATTCCTGCACAAACTTTGTATGGATTCATTCACCAGGTGAGTGACTATAGGACTGGGTACCGATACGTGCTTGTTGACTCTACTGAATACATAAACAGTCCTGAGAAACCCCTGGAGATGTTGAAGATGTAATTTGGTATTTGCGTCACAAAAACAAGTTGTCATGTGTCCCAGCCGTTGTAGACATGTTCTTGCTGGAACATGAGAGCTGAACTACACTCTTTGTTTAAAGGTTCCTTAGAGCAAGGTACCTATTTAGAGGGAGATAAGCTCTCCCCATTATAGGAGTGCTTCTGGATTTGAAAGAAAAAACTTATGGAGTCAGAGGCGAGATGGATTTCTCAAGATTTATCTGTAGACCTACAGTTTGGAATAGTGATGCCGTTTGAACTGCTGAGCACACGTCCTGATATGACAAATCCTTTAGGAAAAAGTCATTGAGGGAGGTAAATAGTTATTCCTATATGGAGGAAGCAGGCAGCTACATTGCCATGATTTTTGAGAATACCTTTGGGGCAGATGACAGTCCAAAGGGTAGGATCTGTTACTGGCAGTGATTGAAAATGAATAGAATTATTTTGTGGGAAAGATGAATCACTGCATAGAGGTAGGCATCTGTGAGGCAGAGGGTCACCTTGATTCCAGTGAAGCAATTATAGCTACTTGGGGAAACATCCTGAATTGCAGATATCTGACATGTTTGTTGAACTGTTTGAGGTCTAGCCTCTCCCACAACCTCCATTTTTCTCTGGTATCAGAAAGTATCGTGAATAGAACACTTTTCCCATGTTGAAGTGGGACTGGTTCCATAGCTCCCAGACTTCCAAGCAAGGGTATCTCCTGAGTAAGCAATTGATTATGAGAAGGGGTCAATCTGCAGGTATCAGTTAGCATTGATAAATTCACAGCTGGAAACCAGACCAGCTCAATTATACATTAATATTGTTCAAGATAGGTGTTGAACTTTAAGAATGTGTTTAGTATTTAGACTATAACATGCTTGTAAGTTGATAAATGCATTAATCTTACTTGTAATTTCTATATCCCAAACAATGAGGTAATATCTAAGTTTTGCTTTATAATTGTGAAAAATGCCTGCTCTGACCTTGTGAACCTAGGTAGGAAAGCTGGTTCCCCAGCATATCCAGAAGAACTATTAAGACTAAGTGGGCCCTTGTAGAACATCACACCACAAAGGCTGGTGCAATGGGCCTCTTACAATCATGAAGGCGCTATGTGAAAGAAAGCACATCAGCTTGGAGTCTGGAAGAGGGAAATAAAGATATCAGACATGACAATTTTTGTCTCTTTGTGGTTTGAATGGTTAAGAGGCTGGAGGTAAGAAAACAAAAAGGTGACACCCCAAGGTCAACCTTTGTTAGCCCTAAAAGGCATTCAGTGCCAACTAGTGCTGTCACAGTTAACTCATGCGATTAACTCAAAATAATGTTTCAATTTAAAAAAAATCATGATTAATTGCAGTTTTAAATCGCACTGTTAAACAGAATACCAACTGAAATTTATTAAATATGTTTGGATGCTTTTCTACGTTTTTCTACATTCAGTACACAAAGTAGACAATGTTCACTTTACATTGTTATTTTTATTAAAAATATTTAGACTGTAAAAATGGCAAACAAAACAAATAGTATTTTTCAATTTATCTCATACAAGTACTGTAGTGCAATCTCTTTATTGTGAAAGTGCAACTTACAAATGTAGATTTTTTTTTGTTACATAACTGCACTTAAAATATAAAATTCAAAACCCTACAAGTGTAGATGAGCAGACTCACCCCTGCGGCGCCTCCTGCTGGTTTCTTCTGAGAATTAGCTCATTCCAGCTCCAGAGCGCCCTCTGCAGGCTGGTGATCTGCCTGTCCTCTGGCCCCTGTGTCCCTCCTGGACCTGGTGCCCTGTTGTCTGGAGTGCTTCCACCTGGCAATAATCCCCAGTCTTAGGGTCTCCCCTCTCCGGGAAACTCCTATCCACTATCCCCACCTCACCTCAGTATATGGCTACTGCCAGTCATTGTCTAGCCCCTGCATCCTGGGGCAGACTGCAGTATCATCCTACTCATCACTGGCAGGGTTGGGTTTGGACCTGCTGCCTTTGCCTACCCCTGAGATTCCCTCTGCAACCCCCAGTACCTATTAGCCCAATGCTAGGCCACAGGTTGGGGCTTTCCAGGTTAGAGCTCCCCAGCTCCTCTGTCTTTCCCCAGCCCTTCTCCACTCAGGTATCCTGTCTCTAGCTCCCTGCAGCCAGGCCCATCTCCCTCTACAAACAGACTGTTTGGGCTCCTGGCTCACAGCCTTTTTATACAGGCCAGCTGTGGCCTGATTGGGGTGTGGCCTAGCTGCGGATGCTTCCCCAATCAGCCCAGCTTTTAAAGCTGCAGCCCTCTCCAGGGCTGCTTTTTAAACCCCTCAGGGCAGGAGCAGGTAACCACCCGGCTACACAAGTCCACTCAGTCCTACCTCTTGTTCAGCCAATCACTAAGAGAAACAAGCTTGTTTACATTTATGACAGAAAATGCTACCAGCTTCTTATTTACAGTGTCACCTACCACAGTAAGAACAGGCATTCACATGGCACTTTTGTAGCCGACACTGCAAGGTATTTACTTGACAGATATGCTAAACATTCATATACCCCTTTATGTTTCGGCCACCATACCAAAGGACATGCTTCCATGCTGATGATGATCATTAAAAAAATGCATTAATTAAATTTGTGGCTGAACTCCTTGGGGGAGAATTGTATATCTTCTATTCCATTTTACCCTCATTCTACCATATATTTCATGTTATAGCAGTCTTGGATGATGACCCAGCACATGTTCGTTTTAAGATGATTTTCACTGCAGATTTGACAAAACACAAAGAAGGTACCATTCTGAGATTTCTAAAAAGATAGCTACATCACTCCACCCAAGGTTTAAGAATCTGAAGTGCCTTCCAAAATCTGAGAGGTCTGAGGTACAGAGCATGCTTTTAGAAGTCTTAAAAGAGCAACATTCCAATGCAGAAACTATGGAACCTGAACCACCAAAAAGGAACATCAACCTTCTGCTGGTGGCATCTGACTTAAAGGATGAAAATGAACATGCGTTGGTCTGCACTGCTTTGGATGGTTATCAAGCAGAACTCATTATCAGCAGAGACACATGTCTTCTGGAATGGTAGTTGTACTAAAGATTAAATATATAAGACTTAGAATTTCAAGCTCCAAGACATCAGATATCCCTAAAGTTCACATGAATGGTACTGAATTCCTAGAAAACAAAACATGTATTTCCACTAAACAAGAAGAGTGCTTTAGATAAAAGTATCCTACGGAGTTTTCACCCTGCTTTGATGGTTGGATGGGAAACAATAGCAACAATGAATGACAAAAGGTTTCTTGCAGGTAGCATTCTAGTCCCTTAGGATGAAATTCACTTTGCTTGCATGAAACCTGAGCAAGTAAACTTTAGGTGGGTGAAGTTCAAGGGAAGGGTTTGGGGAGAAAAAAAAATCCTCACACATCCCAAACGTAGGACTAGACCGAGTGAAGGTTTGCATTCTTCTAGCCTGCTCCTGATGCTCCAGCCTATGGAATACAAAAGCAGTCATTATCTCTCTCCCTGCCACCATTGTTTGGCAGAACTACTAGATTCAAATAAAGGTGGATCGCATGGCTACTCCCTTACTGATGTCTCTACTCTCTACAAGACCATTGCCCAGATTCCTCTGGTACTCAGGGAGGTCATCCTGCACAGCCATTTCACTGACCTCCCCCGCAATTCATTACCATCTGCAACATAGCAGTAAAGTGATGAAGAAGCTCTTGCATTTACCAGCCATATCAGGGTCAATTTCAGCATTAAGGACATAGGACTTTTTTTTTTTTTTAAACACACAAAATATAGGATCCTTAAAGGAAAATACTAATTTCATATATAGAAATCAAGTAAGTAGCCTGATGTTCAAAACAGCTCAACACTCAGCAGCTCATTAAAATATTGCTAACCCCTTAGAAGACAATGAAAGCTGCTGGGGAACAGCTATTCTGAAAAGCAAGTAACTCACAGATCCCAAAATATGGACTTCAGAGTGTAACTTCAGGTACACCTCTACCTTGCTATAACACGAACTGTGGGGAGCCCCGGGCCTTTAAATCCCACTAAATCCCTGCTGCTGCTATCCTGGGGCTGCGGCAGCAGGGCTCGCTAACGATTTAAAGGGCCTGGGGCTCCCCCAGTGGCTGGAGCCTGGAGTTCTTTAAATCACTGCCGGAGCTCTGCCGCCCCTACCCCGATATAACAGGGTTTCAGCTCTAATGCGGTAGGCATATTTACCTCCCCACGACTGGGTTAGAGGGGTAGAGGTGTACTTAAAAAAACAAACAAAAAACCAAACCAAACCTGTGGCCACATTCCAAATGAGTTTCAGCCATTTCATCTTGCAATGAAATGTCTTATTTCTGTTTTATGTATTGAACCTAGACAGTAAAACCAGATTGCATAAGACATTGACAAATAATTAGAATAAAGAGCTTCATGTTCCTCTCATTCCCAAAAGGGGCATGTAGAGTGAGTCTTTGTTACCAACAGCACCTATAAAATTGTATTACGAGTTAAGGAAAACAAGTCCTGCTGTTTGTGACAATTAAGAAATAATAAATACCTCATTTATTTTAAAACAGGCAACTGGGGAATCTCCTTTTTTGTTAAATTTCTCCGTATGTGAAGTAAATGTCACTGCTAAAAAAAGAAGACAGAAAACTAGGAAAGGAATACACTGGTGTGTTAATCATCCAGTGAATTTTCACTCATTCGTAACCATTGTAAGTAGTCTATTTAAAAGACACTTCAAAAAACAGCTTCTTGTTTATATGACTGAACCTTTATATAGTCACCTATATGCTTCTTGAGATGAGTATTCTCCACTACATTCGTATTTAGATTAGAATGGAATTGTTCCCCAACTCTAACATCTCCTGTCACAATCTTATCTGCAGTTCACTTCAACTTTGTGGAGTCTTTACTAGTGCTGCTGCTATCAAGACAGTAGTTCATCACTGAGTACTTTTAGAGTTATATATTCCCTCTACTAACATGAGGGAAGGGAGCAGAAGCCTATATCATCTAGTTAAAGAGCGCAGAGCTTTACTGCATGTTCCTCTTTCCTAGAGCTAACATAAGCCCTTCTGCTAGGAGTCCACAAGGTTGGGATTCCATGAATTAGAAAGAGACTTAATACAGATGATAGCATAATCCCATTAATCTGGTGCACATTTGAATAGAAATCCATGAGCAAAGTAATATTGCTCAAAGATGCATAAATTCCTGTTCAACTTGTATCTCCCTTTCATAAATCCCAAGACCAGAAGGAACCATAGTCTGACCTCCTGAATAAAAAGCCATAGGAAGCTTCCAGAAAATAATTTCTATAGCATCTCTCTCAAATACCAGTTCTTGATTTAAAAATTGTCAGTGATGGAGAATCCACCAGAACACTTTGTAAGATGTTCCAATGGTTAAATAACCTCACTGTTAAAAAATGTATGCCTTGTTTCTGGTCTGAATTTGTCAAGCTTCAACTTTCAGCCAGTGGATCATGTTATACCTTTCTCTGACAAATTGAAGAGCCCATTATTATATATTTGTTTCCCACGTAGACACTTGATAAGTCTAAGTGACCCCTAGTAGTACAATAGTTGAAGAAATATCAGAGTCACTGGCAATAATATTCGTGGATGACAGGAGAGGTCATGGAAGACTGGAGAGGGGCTAATTTAATACCTATCTTTAAAAATGGTGCTGATATTTCTGACTTTTCGTTATGTAAAAAAGAGAAGGTAACAGAAGGTAGCTTTCCCTAAGATATATAAACATAGGAGCAGGTCAGTTCTGAGTACAATACAACCCTTCAGAAGATCTTACAAACTGAGTTCTTTCATTTTTGCTAACACTTCTTCAATCTTAATACTAAATAAGTTCCCCTTGAACAGAGGTCCTCAATTCTAGATTTAATCTCTAGCAGTAGAGAGGAAAAATTTAGCCACACATCTGCAAAGCATGATAGCAGAAGCAACTAATCAATATGCAGTGCCGGATGCATCAAAAAAAATCTAAGTATATGCTTGCAACATTCTGATCTTCCTTAATGAGTGCATTTGTTAGCTTATGTTGATTTTTTGGGAGGTTTTGTAATGAAAAGTGATTTTTTTTCCCCAAAGGTGGAAGTGGTATATTGACACTGCCACTTGGTAATTTGCTGAAGAAAAGAGCTTCCTTCAAAGGGAATATATTTTTTCCCCTCCTCTCTCATAAATGTAATTTAAATGACCAGGCTTGGAACTTTGAAATGTTGACACTTGGATATATGAGTGAGTTAGGCAGAGGAGGTACATAAATAGGAGACTTCCTCAAAGGGAATCTGATCTAAATTGTCAAAACAAGCTGACATTATGAAGAAGGGTTGATCACACTGATTTAGCTGGTTGTCAAAGAACTTCTAAAGTTGGTAAAGACTATTTCTTGAGGTGCTACCTAAAATGTCAAAAACTGGGTGCATGGCTTCTCAAAAAGACACTGAAGTTAATTTCTAAATTGTCACCATTCTGTCCACCAATTCATGGATATTTGATATTGTTCTCTGAAGGGGAGGATACAGAAGCAACATCCATATTGTCATCAGGGAAAGAATCACCCTTCAACTCTTCTTGATGCTCTAAATTATCTTGGGGAGGTGGAATATCTTCCCCTTCAGAAAATGTGTCAAATATTAGAATGGGAGACTGCTCTCTAGTCATGGGAACCAAACAATTAGGATTGATCATCTCTGATCCATAGAACTGGGTTTTCTTTGACCTGGAACCCAGGATCCTGGCTGCCAAGAATGGTAGGGTAACTGGGAGTTGGACAGTATGCCCAAGGAATAGGTCATTCCTGCCAGTTTCCCCAATCTGGCAAGATCTCATAAGCCTAAAACCAGGCCTGCCAACAGCAAATCTGGGCCCCAGAGCAGAGTGGGCCCCCTGGAGAGGGATGGCTGAGGTTTGATTCATGCACAGCGGGCTGGAGTCAGGCTCCATGCTGCTGCTGGCCAGACATGGTGTCACCACATGGGTGCGGAGCTGGACCACAGGAGTCAGCTGGTGCACCCACACACAAGCCATGCCCACACAGACGCTGTCCACCTGACATTTGGCCAGTGCGCTCTTCTGGCATGGCCAGCATAGGTGTCAACTCCCTGGGTACTCTGGGGCTGGAGCACCCACCAGCAGCTCTCCGCCCACACCAGAACCTCCCCCCTTCTTCCAGCATGTCCTGCCTGCCAGCAGGCCTCACTACCATGATCAATTGTTTCATGGCATCTGGAGGTGCTGGAAGGGGACGAGGGAGGAGCAAGGGAGCAGCATGCTCGGGGGAGGTGGTGGAACTGAACAGGGTAGGGGCAGGCAGGAGCGGGAAGAAGCAAGGCAAGGATAGGACTAGGGGGAGGGGTGGCGTGAGGACAGCGCCTGGGTGGATCACCTTCAGCAGATTAGAAACTGGCCAGGGCTTCCACATGCCCACTCTGCTGCCTTGGCTGCTGCTGGTACTACCCCGTGCACATCTAGGAGCCATGCAGGCCACTCAGGTGATTTAAAAGATCCTAGGGCTCCCGGCTGCCGCCGCCGCCACTACCACAGCGGCATCAGCTGGTGATTCCTGGGCCCTTTTAAGTTACCTGGGCCCCTGGACAAGTTCCTGCCCCCCCCCGTCAGTTGGCCTGCCTAAGACAGACGGTTTGAAATTCAAAGTGAGGAGAGGAATGATTTTTCAAAGAAAAATGTTCAAACTCCAAATTATTGGATTCAGATTGTCTTCTGAATGTAGACCCAACCCTGGATCCAATAATTAAGTGATTGGTAAAATGACAAATGGAATTTGCAGAAGTGGTAAAAGTGAAATACTCTTTCTTGGAGAACCGGCTTGGTTCTTAAGAGGTGGCAGTATGGTCTCTGGAGACCTTTTTAACTCAATGTCCCACCTAAGACTCTTATCAGGAGGAAAGTGAGGGAGTTGCGAAGATTCAGATTCCAAGACCAGAAGGAATCGTTGTGATATTCTAGTATGATCTCATGTATAATATAGCACAACAGAAAAAGAGTATGTGTTAAATACCCCTTCAAATTAATGGCATATTCCTGTACAACGGACAAGATTTCACCCTACATGCTTACTTATGTGAAGATAGTATTTTCCCAAATAGCTTATAAACAATTATCAAATATAGTGACATTGCCTAATAATAAAACAAGTTTCACTGTAGTGCCTGGATATACAAGTTTTTGTTTACTATCCATAACCACAGCCTATCTGAATTTTAGAATTACAGCAACATCTGTGACTCAGTGTGCACTGACATATTTTGATACTGTCAGCATATTTAGACAGGTTACTTATTTCCATTCATGTAAGCTGTTCATGCTGGTAAGGGACAAAAAGTATCCCTATGAAGACACTGCACCAATCTATAGCAATTTAGAATAATTAAATATTAACCATCATTAATGTTTTTAATCTGATTTTCTAATGTCAGTTTCCTTGTTGCATTATTTTCACAAGGAAAATTAAGAAAGTATTTAGAAAGTTCAGGTATTGTCTTGGGCTTTTTATTCATTATCTTAATAGTTAGTAGTACAATTCAAAATAAATAATACATTTGGATATGTTCAGATGAGGAAAGTAAATTGCCAAATACTTCATATTAAAGCTTCATATTAAAGCTTTTCATTATGATCCACAGGGAAATAATAAAATGTACAGTACAGACCTGACCAACTCAATGTCTTGGGGAACATTCTTCCTCTTTGCATAACTGAGGTTCCAATAACTGAGGAAGCTGACCCTGCAGGCTTTGGAAACTGCATACAGGATCATCACTTATCCTGCTATTGACCACCCTCTTCTGCCAGATTATTCTTGTAAAACTGAGCTGTAGAACATATTCACACCTGCGAAGTATTTAAGCTCCACAGGGCCTAAACCTCAGTCCAGCAAAGTTATTTAGCTCCAGAGGACTTATGTCCAGCTGGGATCAGCACTTCAGTCAAAGCTGGGTGATATAGCTAATCTTTAGATATCAGAACCCCAGTTAATCAAAACTGTTAAAACCACCCGTTTATAGAATTCAGAGATTTTTTTTGTTGAAGTATCACTTAAAATAATGATAATTAATAAAGTAAGGTATTGAGCTTGGCTCCTGCCCCAAGGAGCCTACAAACTATGGTCCTGATTACATCAACAGTCCCACAGAGCAGAAGGTTATGATCTGGGCCCTAATGAAGATGCAGCATAAGTGAAGATGAACACAAAAGAGCATAGGGAAGGACATTGAAGCATACTTACAGTCATTTTCTCTGTTCTTCTCTCTTACTATGTAAGACTATTATTTATTAATCTGCAGGTACCTAATATATCTGTAAAGGCTCTTGAGAAAAAAGGGATACATAGATACTCAGTCTTTATTTAGAGAAGAACTTTTGTCTTGCAATATAAAGTTATTTTATTTTAATAATTCTCCTTTTGAGTTGCCCCATACATTAGAAATATTGCAAACACTTCAGAAAAAAATAATTTTCCAGAGAGTTGCATATTATACTAAAGGGTGTACGTTTTCTACCTCTTACAGAAACAGCAATATAGTTTCAATAATCTATTTGTATAGTTGAATCATAGAAATTTAGGGTTGGAAGGAACCTCAAGAGATCAACTAAGCTGAAGAATTAGGTATACCTAGACCAGTGGTGGGCAATCTGTGGCCTGTCAGGGTAATCTGCTGGCAGGCTGAGAGACAGTTTGTTTACATTTTCCATCTTCAGACAAGGCCACCCGCAGCTCCCAGTGGCTGTGGTGTGTCATTCCTGGCCAATGGGAGCTGCGGGAAGAGGCGCGGGCCTCAGGGACGTGCTGGCTGCCACTTCCCGCAGCTCCCATTGGCTGGGAACAGCAAACCGTGGCCACTGGGAGCTACAGGCGGCCATGCCTGCAGATAGCCAATGTAACCAAATGGTCTCGCAGCCCACCAGTGGATTACCTTGATGGGCATTCATGGAAACCTCATCATTGGAGGGTTTTTTTTTTATATCAAACTCGAATCTGCTTTTCTGCAAATTAAGATTACTACTTCTAGTCCTATCCAATTGATCACTATCCTCTTCATAACAATATTTCCTTAAATATTTTTATATCCCCTTCAGACTAAAAAGATCTCCCCTGGAATTTCTACAATTTGGTTACAACTTTGTTAAAGTGTGGTGCCCAAAACTGGATGCAGTATTTCACCTGGGGCCTCAGCAGTACCGAGTTGAGTGGAACAATTACCTTCCATAGTTTACATATGACACTCCTGAAATATATCCCAGACGACATTTGCCTTCCTGCCACCCAACAGCATCACATTGTTGACTGATATTCAATTTGTAATCCACTATAAACATAAGTCCTTTTCTGAAATATTGCCACCTATCTAATTATTCCCATTTTGAATTTGTGCATTTGACTTCTTCTTAAGTAGATTACTTTTCATCTGTATTTAATGACTTTCATCTTATCGATTTCAGGCCAATTTTCCAATTCTAATCCTCCCCTCCAAAGTGCTTGCAACCTACATCATCCAAAGATTTTATAAGCATATTTTTACTTCTATATCCACTTGATTAATGAAAACATTCAATAATACCAGATGGACAGCCTTCTGCAGGACCCAGTTGATGCATCCCAGTTTGACAGTTAAAAATTGATAACTAGTGAGTAGAGTCTTTCAATCTGTTGACCAATCTTATCAACAGTTTTCCCCCATCCAATAAGCTAGTTATATTATCAAAGAAGAAATTTAGATTGTTTTGACATGATTTGCTCTTGACAAATCCATGTTGGCTATTCCATATCACAATGGCTATTACCGATCTTTAGATTAAGACCAGAAGATCCAGTCAAGACTGGGACCCCATTGTGCTAAGTAGCATACAAACAACATATTAGTCTTTGCTCTGAAGAGAAGGGTTAGAGGAGAGGCTCAGGTTCAAATTCCTTTGCCTGATATGGCAAATCCACAGGGGTAGAATTTTTCCTCCATCTCTTCTGTTGAAGCTGTTCCAATTTTTATAAAAGCAGTCACTGGAGCAGGGACTTGAAACTGGGTCTCCCACAGCCTAAGTAAGTATCCTAACCACTGGACTACAGAGTAAGAGGCTATCTGATATCAGGACTGAAGCTGCTGTGGGTATGCTCAGCTGCATAAATTAGGCACCTAGGGGACTTTACCTGTGAAAACAGGTGCATAGGAAGCAGTCAAGCAGGTGTTTTGAAGACCTAAATTTTGAATTTTCACCCCTAATGTGGTAATTGGACACCTAAGTCCCCCCCCTTGACTCCCACCCTGAGCCTCTATCACTTTGTAAGACCTCATACCATTCCCTTTATTCTGATGGAAAATCACATTAGTTTTGTGTGAACATTCATCAGTGTAAAAGCCTCACATCATAAGCTGAGAGAACACATGTTCTATTATGTAACTCTCATAGTTCAAAATATTCAGATTCTTTCACTTCTTAATTGCACTAGGGATTTGTTTTTGCGCTATGATAACGCCTCTGGAAATGAGGTTACAACACTGGCAATGTTACAGTTTACAAAGGTGCTAATGAGCTTTCTCCAAACTACAAAAATTACTGAAGTAATTTAGTTCTGTTTTTAAGAGTCAGAGGAATTTCACACAAACATGAGGGAGCATCATAAGTTGATTCTCTATTTTCAAAATTTTCATTTCAAACTGAAAACATAAGAACAGTGTCAAAAATAAATTAATGTTACTCTATCAAATGTGCACAACATTTTTCTTCTTCTATCAAGCAAACAAATGAATTCCTACTTTGGGGAAACAAGCACAATTCATTGCTTTGGAAGAAAGATTTCCAAGCTTATCAGTTATTTAATGATCATTTAATTTTACTCTTATGGAAAATGTTTGGTTGGGTGGATTATTTCCCACTGGAGTAATCTGAAATGCAAAGTAATTACATTTATTAGCAAAACTGGCCATATATGTTAAAATACTAATTAAACAACATTTTCTTCTCTGTCATAACATGAATCTCAAATGGACATACTGAAGTTAACAGGTTATTTTACTCATAAATCCCAATGATATTTTAAGGATTTCTTTAAGAATGTTATAGAATCCTTCCATTAAAGCAGTGCTCATTAGTATTGCTTCAGTAACATATCTTTCAGAATATTTTTTGGATCGGAAAATCCAAGAACGTGGACAAAAATGGGACACTTTTTTGAATTCCATTGTGTTTAGATGCTGTGAAAGATTCTTAATTTTTAATTCCATTGATTCACAACTCAAAAATACAGAGATTCAAATGGTGTGACAGGGACTTTTAAAATTTGGGGACCATCGAGAGAGAGCACACACAGCAGAGATATAAACTTTAAATTGTCTGGGAATCACTTCTTTAACAAAGTATAAAGGTTTCCATAATCAAAGTGTTAGAATTCAGAATGTGTGTCTGTGTAAGTACTTGACATCAATAAGGTGGCAACAGGCCTGTTAGGAATGGAGGTAAAATTTAGGACTAAAATGGAGGTTGTACCCCATAATCTGATGCAGTGGAGAGAGATCAATCAGCTTAGCTTTTGGAACCCTTTGCAGAATTTTTAACTGCATGTAAGTGTAGTCATGGCTAGAACAGGAGAAGGAATCTGCAACTCCTAAACACACTCTTGGTGGAATTTAAAGGTACAAGTGGAAGAGGCTGGCATAGCTTTGCAAATTCTAAACATGAATAAGATCTATCTGCACAGATGTGAAAAAATAATCCTTTACTGATCATAAATTGCAGCACCAGCATAAATGGGCATAACTCCTTTAAATTTAAAATAAACTTGCATCTGCTTGTGGCAAGTTTAATTTAGCCCATTGTGTTTACCTAAAACTTCAAACCTCTTCTTTACTATTTGATCATCTTTAGGGTCAAGGATTATTGGTGTAATGGTTTGGGAAACTAAAAACTACGACAACTAAATATAGGCCATATTTTCAAGTACAATATAAAAAGGACCTTATGACCGTATTACAACGTTTTCAAACTTGTGTGTCTAAAGTCAGACACCTAAAAATGGAGTTTGGCACCTAATTAAATGTTCCTAATTTCAGCAGTGCCAGGTAGCCATAAGTTTGTAATAGAGTCTCAGTATTTCTGAAAAAAAAAAAAAAAAACCAAGTAATTAGTACACTCTCTCCCCAAATGTTCAAGGTTTTCCTGGGCCCATATATTTCTCTCCTCAATGCCTAACTGAAGGGTATCATAAAGATATTGGAATATATGGTCCTTTCTAATTCATACCCCAAAACTCTGCATGCATGGAGTATAATCTGGATGACCGAATACAAGCAAAAGGACAGGAAGAGTCGTTGGCAGTCATATGTAACAATGGTAACATGGGAGCCTACTGAAAAAACAAAGGTGTGCAAAATAATCAGTCAAATTTGAAATGTTCATTGTCAACTGGGAAAATTATATTTTACAGTTATACATACATTCCCCTCCCTCCCCTGTGGAAATTCTTAACTCAACATTTCAGTTGAGGGCAAACAGGCAGGACCCTGCAGAACATATAAATACAAATTTTTTTTTAAAAAAAAGTGTACTGCAGCTCTACAGAAGGTGCCCTTGGCTATTGCTTCACTTAGAAGAAAAACTATAAATTTTAATAGGTAAAGATTAACCATCTTATTTATACATGGGATGTAAAAATGTTAATTAAAGCAGGTTTGAATAGGGCCAATACTTGCAGGTTTGCTTATTGGGTCAAATTCGACAAACTCAATCCTTCATCAGCCCCCCCCCACACACACACAATTGAGGCCTTTCTTACCTCACCCAAACCACACAACAAGCCCCGTGACACTTGGATATCTCCTGAGTGAAGGATCTCAGGACTTTAAAGAAAACAAAATTGCTGTTGGGGTAAGGAGTTCCATGCACTTCTTCCTAATAGTTTCGATAGATTCAGTCCATGCTAACCAAATTGTTACAAGCAAGAAATAAGATTAATAAACATATGGAAGGACAAGGAGGTTTCAGAGTTAATGTGTATGTTTTTTAACAGCTCCAGATGAAAACAGCTTTATATGCTTTCTCACTGCATTCACACTTGGCTAATGTTAGAGATAATAGTGCTCTTCAACAAGATGTCTTCTCCAGCACTAGCCTCAGAAATTTCAATTGTAATTAAAACAATGCTTGCATTAGAGAGAAGTGGGAGGATGGCACAAACATGAAGATCCCTACATCCATCCCTAATTTGTTTTAATTCAGAACTTTGGGGGAGATTTTCAAATACACCTAAGGGATT
This sequence comes from Gopherus flavomarginatus, assembly GCF_025201925.1. NCBI lineage: Eukaryota > Metazoa > Chordata > Testudines > Testudinidae > Gopherus > Gopherus flavomarginatus. Next base: position 191,997,077 of record NC_066619.1, read on the forward strand.
TAGGAGCCCACATCCCAATGTAAGTCAATAGGACTTGTATTCCTCAATAGAGCTATTTGGGAATTTTCTGATGAAATTTCCACTCTACAGAAAAAGCCAATTAATTAAAACCATTTTTTTAATGGAAAAGTATCAGTTTTGATTAAAGTTTCCAACAGGAAGGTTTCTCAGTTCTAGGATAAAATTTCTGCTGAAAACCAGAGAGATCCCAGAGAATCCAACAGCCCTGTGGTTAGAGTGCTGCAAATCAGAGACTTGAACCTCTCTCTCCTACGGGAGTTTCCTAATCATAGGGCTATGGTAACCATCTCTTGCTTGCTCTCAATCTTTCTTGTTGGAGTAGTTCCACTTGGCATAAATATTTAATTTATTTAGTCAATGGGAGCTTGACTCTACACCTTGGTAGTTAGCGCATTCACCTGAGAAGTGGGAGATCAGGTCCCTGCTCCCAATCACGGAGAGCAAAGACTTCTACACATGTGCCTTGGGCTCCTCTGGAGTTTCTCTGATTTGTCCCAGTTGGAAAGGGAAAAATTTTGCATGGAAGGTGTCATGAACCAACAATTAAGGGTTAATTCCTCTTTTACCTGTAAAGGGTTAACAAGTTCATATAGCCTAGCTGACACCTGACCAAAGGAACTAATGGTGGGACAAGATGTTTTCAAAGAAGGAGGAGGGAAATCAGTCTTGTCTGTTCAGAAAAAGTTTGTGCTGGAGTGAAGGATCCAGGAATCAGTCATTTAACATTTTTAAAAGTAGTAAGTGTTTAGAGAAGGAATGTATTAAATTATGTTTATTTTCTTTTGTGACTTCATTTTTGCATAGCGGGAGAAACAAATTGGGTGTCTTTGTGTAACTAAGGTTTTTTGCTCAGAGGGACATCCTCTGTGTTTTAAATCTCTTGTCTGTGAGAGTAGCTTGCATGCTAATATCACAGAGGTATTCCTCCTCCCCCCTTTTTTTTTTTTTAAATTAAGGGTCTTCTTTTAAAGAACCTGATTATTTTTTTCTTTTTTTGGATCTGGGCTCACCAGGAATTGGTGGGAGGTGAATCAGTCTCTATCCTGCCAGGAAAAGGGGGATAAAGACTGGGGAAATATTTTGGGGGGGGAGGAGACAATTTCCAAATGACTCTCCCATAAACGTTTGTTTAAACTATTTGGTGATGGCAGCTACTAGATCTAAGCTGGTAAATAAGCTTAGGGGTTACCCCATGCAGGTCCCCACATCTATACCCTAAAGTTCAGAGTGGGGGCGACACCTTGACAGAAGGAAAGCAGTTTCTCTCCCAGCTCTATTCCTAAGTCTCTTGGACATTTCTGAAAATCCCCTATTTAACTATCAGAATGACATATCAATGTATTCATTGTGACAAATACTTCTTACCCCTTGCAAATTTTTATAACAATGTAGATGCCATTTTCCTTGTGGATCCTTCCAGCTGGATTTATCTAAAGCCGTCAGGATCTTACAACTTTATGAGGTGTAGCTATCACAGTCCAGAGAAAGTGTCATAAGCTTGAGTGGTTATGTGTGTCTTAGAAAATGAATCTGAGATTCATTTTCTTACTCTAAAACAATCCTGGTATCTTCTCTCTGATATTCATCCATACAGAAAGGTCATGCAACACTTTCTTCTTCTGATTCTACCAGTTTGACATATGTTCCCTATGAAAACACTGAAAGAAGCTATCATTTTTCAAACCAGAAAAAAAAAACACAATTAAAGAATTCCAGTTTACATGCTGGGCTGATATCTGCCACCTCTTTAAAATATGGGCTATTCATGTACAGGCGTGACTACCTGCCCTTTCCTGGTTACTCTTAGCGGCCAGTCTGCATCCATATCCGATAAAAATTTAAATTAAATATATAGCAATTAATAATTTAAAAATAGAAATTAAAATTGATACATTTAATAAATATTTATTTTATATATGTATTAAAACCATCTTCTAAAAGGACAGATAGTAAATAGCAAAAATTCTTAATCTTGGAAACAAAAATAGCTAAAATTTAGTTTTAGCAAGATACACGGAATGGAAACTCCGGGATCTTTACCAGTCACTGAACATAGCCATCATGTCAACTGTAGAATATAAAACAAGTCTACATATATTTTCTTTAAAATTTTTCCCTCTGTCAATACCTAAAATCCGTAACAGATTGTCATTTCCCTTGCTCCACTTGCCACGCAGCCCAACTACAAACTCAAAGAAGTGGATATTTTTACCTCCCGTCAACTTTCTGATCTCATCCTCTAATTCGAGGTAGTAGGTCACCTTTTCTTCGTGAGCTTGCTCCAAACTCCCTGCGTTATCTTCCCATCGCACTGTGATATCAACCACCACTACCGTATCTCCCTTTACAAATATAATATCTGGTTTTCTCAATTCACCTTTACTGTTTCTCAAATGGGGTTCCACCATTGCCTTCCAACCTAATTTTGTTACTTTATCTATTACTGCCAAAACCACTCTATTATGTCGTTTTATTCTCATCTCCTTTGTTTTATAACATTGGCCAGATATGTGGAATAGTCTCTTGAACCTTCCCACACCACCTATAAAGAGCATTTATTCCACATCTACCTCTCGCCAACGTTTCCCTCGCAGGGTAAATATTTGCTCTTAATTGCAATGCCGCTATATATACTGCAGATTTAATTTTATCAGAGTTTCTAAAGATCAAATTACTAATTTTATCATTCTTAAAATATTTAATCCCTATTCCTTTACATCTTAGTTCAGACCATCTTGCAAATGCCTCTTCTCTCCATTTCCTAGGATGAGGAGTTACTGCACTATATACCAATATTTTATCAATAAGATTTTCTCCCGCATACAAATAAGATAAATCTACCCAATTATCTCTAGAGACTATATGCTGCCTCCACTTACGAATTAACATATTAGGAATCTGAATACTAAATTTCGTAAGAGCTAACCCTCCATCTCTCCCTCTAGAATAAAACAATCTATCAGTGCATTGCGGTAAATGTAAAATCTCCTTCACTATCTTTCTAACTAAAATATCCAAACCATCTAAAAGGTTAAAAGAAGGCTCCATTAAAAGCAAGTTATAAAATAATCTAGGTAAAATATACATCTGCAGGATCAATAATTTTTGCGCTGGTTTTAAAAGAGCTTCATTTAACCTCTCGCTCCACTCCATCTTCTCCTTCAATGGAGGTCCACCCACACCTATCCATGGATCTATTCTTGCACCTAAATACTTCTCAAAATCCCCTGGTTGGACATAGGGACTGAAGAGAGAGACTATTTTCCACTTCTCCTTAGGATTCACTACATAAGTCTTGTATTTGGTGAAAGTGTGAAAACCTTTTGTTTTTTTCACATTCACCCGAAGATTGGTACTGTTACAGAAGGCCTCTAAAATACCCAGATTTCTCCTCATCCCTTCATAAGAACTACTTAAAATAGTCACATCATCCGCAAATGCCAATGATGTGACTTTATTGCCTTGGACATAAAAACCACTTCCTTCCAATTCGAATTTAGTTAAAAGTGGGTCCATGGCAATATTAAATAAAATAGGGGACAGAGGATCACCCTGTTTAACCCCCTTTCTAATTAAAATAGACTCAGAATAAATATCACCCACCCACACCCTTGTTGTGCAATTATCATATAGGTTTCTAATAATTTCAATAAAATGTTGATCTACTCCAAATCTTTTTAGACCAGCTACTATATGTCCATGTCCCACCGAATCAAATGCTTTAGCCAAATCTACAAACACTATAGCTATCTCATCTCCATTGCGTTTGGCTCCTTTCATTAAATTGTCCAAAATCGCAATATTCTCCTCACATCCAGAGGCATCTATAAAACCTGTCTATTACATATTTTAACTGCGTCCCCGACAATCTTTTAGCTAAAATTTTGGTGTAAATTCTTATCCATATAGAACCAATTGTTAGCGGTCTCCAGGAGGTCAACTTCTTTAATTCCGAAAACACATGAGGAGGAGGAGTTAAAATTGTCCTATTTTCCTTAAAATCATTAGGGACCTGCCCATCTAAAAACCAAATATTAAACATTTTGGTGATAATTAAGGAGTCTAAATTAAAAATATCCCATAAATCACTCACTTTAAAAGAGACAGTGCCCCTGGCCCAGATAAAATTAATTTCCCTCAAACTATTCCTAACGTCATCCACAGAGATCGGACTCAGTAATATATCATTATCTGCCTTCTCTGTGGATGAAGGCCACCCCACTATACTCCCATGTCTAGTCTCTCCCAGAATACCTACATAATACCTTTCTATTTCCTCCATGGGGATCTCACACTTTACTTTATCCGGTTCACCCATTACAACCCGAGCCAATCTTCTTCTATCTTTATCAAACAGTTGCTGGTAGAACTTATATTTCACTGTTTTCATAGCATACTTCCTAAGCGCATTAGACTGTTTCCTCCTTTCCCTCTTTTGTCTCCCTTTATTTCTAATCTCTACCTGTTTTTCATTTCCACTATCTTTTCTCTCATCTAATGAAAAACATTTTTTCTAACTTAGCCCAACCCAGAGTTTTAGTTGAACCTTCCTTCAACAGTTCTTCAATTTCTGTCAAACTATTTATTTCCTTTCCATCCCTACTCTGTTTACCCCATTTACAAATTTGATCTACTTGATCCAGTTCTAGATATCCTTTTAGTGGTAAAATTCTTTCTTTGGAGGAAAAACTTCTAATATACTATTTATAATTTCTCCTACCTCAATTCCTCCCTCCGTATCCTTATCTATCACTGTCCATTTCTTTGGTAATTCACATCTTTTATCCTCTATTTGCTTATCAGTTTTAGTCTTCAGCTCAATTTCTATACATTAATATTCCTTTTTCCTGCATACTTCCTCTCCAATTCTATAAGTTGCTCAATTTCCCCATCCATCCATATCCGCACACGAGACGATCCTTCTTTAACCTTCCTCTTAGCAACCATAGCATCCTTCCTCTGTTCATTCCTAATAATTGGATGTCTATGTCTACTGTGCTGACTGAGACCCGACTGAGTATGGAACGCAAGCCCACAAACAGAACAGGTATGACTTTATCGGGGTATCCATCTCCGTGGGTGCACACTTGGGGTAGTGGCAAGCTATATTATGAAATTGAGAAGATTTCCCACATTTACTACATAACACTCATATGGCCTTACTTCGATGCACCACATTAGTATGTTTAGCCCATTTACCAAATGATGCTAAAATTTGGGGACAAATAGAACAATTAAATTTACCTACTGGGTATTCTAAATAGAAAACCCCATTTTTTCCAAGAGCTACTCTCTGATGTACTAATTTTATCATCCATACCATTTTCAATATCTCTACTAAAACCCTTCAACCTAAACAAATTAAAATCCTTTTGTAAATCACAATTAAAATCTACAGGTTCCCTAATATATGGATCATCAAGTGTGCTCAAATACTTAAAATCTAGATCGATCTTGTCCATAAATAAATTATTAAAAGCACTCCCAGTAAAAAACCATCGGTAAAATAGATAAAAATCTCCTCACCTTGGTCCTTACCAAATTTCTCCTCTTCCTCCACTCTCCTATCTCCTGGAAGGACCTGGTTTTCAATCTCATTTTCCTGAGACTTCATTTCAACCCCTCCAGTTTTATCCATTGGTCCAGCGACTCTGATCACTCCCCTAACATATTTAACACTGTCAGCCGGGGCATCAAAGCCGGCAGCGGGAGAGTTTTTAACCCGGTCCAGCACCAATCCGGTATGTAAATATAAATTTCTTTTTTCCATGTCTAAAAGATATACCCTTCTCAGGGGGAAACTAACCCTTACCAGGGGGATTCTTACCTGTACCTGGGGGAGGCTACCCTTGCCAGGGGGAGTCTGACCCATACCTGGGGGAGGCTACCCTTACCAGGGGGCAAAACATAAAAGGGTTGCCCAACCCCACCCCACACTCCAAATGAGATGTGGGTCTGTCCTCCGCAATCCACCTGGCTATCCAAGCCAGTTACCGACTCTCACCATGAGGAGGTAGCGATTGGACTTGCAATCCAGAGGCTTTCCTCAAATGAGGTCCCAGTCAGCATAACCCCGAGCTCCAACAGGCTTGGAGAAAAGGCTCAGATCTTGATGGAGATTGCCCCTATTGGCTAGGCTGTCGCCCATCTCCACCTCACCGATAACCCATCCTCTCACTACCCTCAGGCAATGTAACCGTCCGAGCTCAGGAACTGAGAGGGTCCAGAGATGCATGGAGAGCCATTAAGAGAGTCAAAGCCATTTAGTTCTCCTATTCTACTGTGGAATAAAATAATTCTTTATGAAAGTTCTTACATTGATTTGAATAGATCTGTAATTCCTTTCCTTTAATCATATTCCTATGCTGTCATCATTTCTGTTTTGACTATCATTTGAACCAGTGCCTTTTTGTTTTCAGTAGTCTCTCTTTATCGCTCTGATTTTCGAGACTCTGATGTGTGTCTTCAAGAACTCATCTGATGGATTATCTGTCATTCAGATGTCACTTTTTTGTGTGAATTCATCTGTGTGCTAAAATATTTTCATCTTTTGCTCTCTGGTTGATTTCTTGATTTTTGACTAAATCCCTTATTCTCAGAATTCACAACTACTTTTTAAGTCCAGCCCTGAATTACTTCTCTTCTTTTTTAATTAAACACGCTTATCCCCCTGCCCTTTGAACATTGATTTGTGTGGTGACGTGGACAAAAAAGTATTACATGATAAACTTTCACTCAGAACTTGAACTACAGAAGAGCTGAATCTTTTCACATGGTTTAAAAATATATAAAATAAAAAAAACACACATCTAAACAGTAACAATTAAGTTTGTATCAGGACACATGCTGCAATTCAAAACCTTAAAAACAGGGAAATTGGAAGTTAGGGGAAAAGTCTCCTGCATTTCTTGTCACTTTCACATTGCCTACATCACTATCATTTTCTGACTCCATAAAACTTTCATCTCCACCTGCAACAAATACTGAAAAATGAAACATACCCATGACAGGGTGTATCAGCCCCGCACTGGTACAGTGGAGTTTAATCCATCCCTCCTAGCAGAAGAAACCACACCCCTGAGGCTCTGCTGGGCATGCTCCACCTGGAAGTCAGGTATAAAAGCCTGCAGAGCTATTCAGTTGGGGTGGACCACCAGAGGGGAAGGACGCTTATCACTCTTTCCAGCAGAAGAGAGGCTTGCACTCTGAGACGCAGAGGCCAGACATACCCAGTTGCGCTGCAGAGAACAAGCTGAAGATGCCGTAGACCTGGCTGAAACTGAAAATATGGTAGGAAGTGACCCAGGGAGTTCTTAAAGTGGAACAGTGCTGAGACTGTTCAGGCTGGCGTGTTTCTGAAGGCTCCCCCACTATACCACTGGTAGGGAGAACTAGCCACTAACAAGGCCCTGGGTTGGGCTCAGTGGAGAGGACGGGCCCAGGTCCCCCTACCTCAGACACCCTCCTTCGAGAGGAGCTGGCCCCACACAGTGAGTTATATGGACTCCAGCTGGTAGGCTGCCCTACCCCACTAGGGGAGGGGAATTAAGTGGACGCTGGGCACTGGGCCACATCACCCTAGGGGCGCATTTTATGGCCCCCGGCTGCTAGGTCACACTACCCCAGTTGGCAAAGGGCAGAAGATGGACTCAGGCCATTGGGCCACCCTGTGCAAACTACAGAAGGGTTTAGAACACACACTTGGGCTTAGAGAGGCAGTGCTACCTCCCGCCCCCCAACCTAAGGGGCCGATGAGGTACTAGCACCACCACATTACCCAACTTCAAATGTGCACCATAACTCAAAATCTTAACACAGTGACCTCAGCTGCTCCTGTGTCAATAGATCAGTACATCTGACTGTCACATTCTATGTACTTATTCTGCCTAAAACACTGCTAAGACAGTCATTAGGGTTTAGTTAAGTTTGTTTCATACCCTAAATTTAGCAATGAGAATCTAGTGAAAAAAGTGAATAATAAGAGATCAAATCACTATCAAGCCATTTTTTTATCGAGGCACTATGAACAACACCACTACTACTCATTTTACATTTTGGCTTTTCTTTATGTGCGCGTGTGGGGATGGAGGGGGTGTATTTTCATTAGATTTTTTCAAAATAAAGGTCTAAAGCTCCTATTCAACTGACAGTTTCTAGAAAGCACAGGCACATTGTTAAAAATAATAGTACAACTCAGCATCCACAGATGAGGCTAAAATTTCGAAAGAGCTCAGTATACTGAGAGTGTTGAGATCCCTTTTGAAAATCTGGACCTTGTTTAGCTCCCTAAATGGGAACTGATCCTTTGAAAAAAAAATCTAGCACCAAATTGTGGGTTTTGAGCATTTGAAAATCTTGTCCATTTTTATGTCTATAGCAATCCAGTTATAAAACCCTCACTATTTACCTTAAATTAATGTCATGGGGTTATATTACATTGAATAACCTTGAACATTCTTTCATTTTCAAAATCAACTTCTGCTTTATGGAACCAACACAGAGAACAATATTGTTTTTTTGTGGCTTTCAATGCTGCCTAAGCTCCATAGCCCGATGCAGCCAACCAAAAGCTGTATTTTGCCTATATTAAAAAACAAAATAGAAAAACAATATACTCTTGGTGTATGCACATCTCTATTATTCAGAGCTATATGCAACTTATTTACATGACCTAAATGTGAAATTTCACAATAATTATAGGACTTTACTGCTCATTTTAACAAAATTGTTATTATTTACGTTACATCTTCTGGCACCTGACCTTAGAATCTTAAATCATCATGATGCTGCATTACAGCCAAGGCCTTGGACCCTTTTAACATTGATGGCATCCATACCAGTTGCTTGCCCTTGCTCCATTTTCACTGCTGACTTTTTCTTTCTATCTGGAGGAAATATGTACAGGTCTTTTAACTGTTCATTAGCTGTCTCTCCGACCTAAGTAGTAAAAGAATGGCTCACAGAATTCATTGCTTTGCTGGCTGTTTCACTTAAGAATCCATTTGTAACAGGCCTTATTATAGCTAGATCATTTTGTTTAAGTATGGTCTCCTCCTCTTTCACGCTTGCATTTTTTTTTTTAACAACTTGAAGGTTTACTCCCTTCATATTTCACAAACTGGGGTGCCAGTTTCAGCATAAATAAACTTGTATCCTTGGTTGTATCTCAAGGGCACCCACTTAACATCTCAGGCTTCCCAGTCACATCTCTTGGGCAGAGACCCACACTTCTCTCTTTCCAGGCAGGGATTTTAAGGCTGTACAGCCCTTCTACACTTCACTGTGAGATCCCCAGCAAACCAATCTGCCTAATGGCCAGCACTAGTGCATTGCTTTCTCTCAGAGGACAATGACTTTTTAATAGTGAACACGCAAGGGCAAAAGAGGGCAAAAGCATCACAGAGAAAAACAATAAAAGGATTTAAAAGCTCACTAAACAAACCAGGAATCACTCATCTTCCACATAGACTCTGGTAGTGCAAAATCTTTCTAAACAAGTTTTGGGGCCACCCTAGGATCAAGGGTCCTGTTCATTTTCTGAATCAAAAAGAAGTCTGAGTGTTTGAATTCAGCCTTTTATACCGAAAATCTGATTTGTCTCCTAACCTCCCGAAACAGGTAAAGACCAACCTTCCACTGTTCCCCAGGAGGTCAAGCCAGTCTGGGATTTTGAATTAATGAGTGATTCCAGATTTTGCAGGAACTTCCCTCTGCCTCCCATCCATTCTTCCCCTTCCCTTCCATGGCCAGAAACACAAATACACATTGATAGACAGGGCTATGAATATTCTACAGCTCGTGTCTGGCCCACTTCAGTATAATGACTTCGTGCTTTAAACATAAAATACAAGAACCTCAATATGTTCCCAAAAGATAATGCATGTTGTTTCAATATTTGTCACATGGGGGTACGTGGATGGAATAACTCCACCAATCACATAGGTTGTCCAGGAAGAGGTGTTGGTGATTCAGGTGGCACTTCTCTCTCTTTAGGAAAGTTATTGTATCTACTTATGTGTTTGTTCAGCACCAAGTACACTGGGATTCGGTCTTCATTAAGGCCTTTTGATGCTATCACAAGACAAATAAATATTAATAATCAGTGATGCACTGGAGAAAATGTGCTAGTATTTCTGTTAAATACCTTCTGTTTTGTCCATTACTTGATGCATCAGTTTCAAGTTTTGCTGTTCACACTTGGAGCAAAGTAGAGGAAGGATACAGCAGTTGCTGGTGGTGGTGGGGGGGAATACAAGAGGAAGTGGAGAAGAAAAACAGGAGCAAGGAAACTTGTCAAGATCCATTTCTTGAAGCCAGCCAAATTTTAATTTTTCTCATTTCCAAATAAATGAAGGAATTTCAGTTTTTTTTAGAAACTTTAATTGATCATGAATAAATTTTCCTAGAATCATAGAAATGTGACTGGAAGGGACCATGATAGGTCCTCTAGTCCAGTCTTGTGCACTGGGGCAGGACTAAATATTATCTAGTCCATCCCTGACAGGTGTTTGTCATTGAAAGTTTTTGAGAATGGATTAGGTAGATTCCACAGCCCCCCTAGGTAATTTGTTCTAGATCTTAACTGTCCTTTGTTTAATTGTAAAATTCTTCTTGTCAAAATAAAAATGTTTTGACAAAGAAATTCATCCAGCTCTAATGACAATCCTACAATGACAATTTATGCTTCCAGAGTCCATATCAATGATTGATATTGTGGTTTTAGTTATTCTGAAAGCACCCAGAGCACTGGTCAGGCACTTTGCAAAACTCAAAACAAAATAATGCCTAAATCAAATGGTAATGACTAGGTTCTATTGGCATTGTCTTATCAGAGCCCCAGTTTCTGCCAGCACAATTTAAATAATCAAAATGGTTCAAGTCTGGTTAAGGGTGCAATGGCTTTGTTCAGTGAGGATGTCTGTAAAACATCTATTATAAATAGGAAGTAAAATAAATCACCACAATTATCTAAACTGCAAGAAGGCAGATATAACAGATACGAATTAAATTGAGTATTTTCTATGGGAAGAAACATACCATTTCAGTCACTCTATTTATAGAGGAAGGAAGAGTCTAGAGTTTGTCTCAATGGCTGTCTAGGCATTTATACTACACTCATGCTATAGCTGAGAACTTATAGGGCTAAAAATGAGCACAGAAATATGTGTAATCATTTACCTGCCCCATCTGTCCAAAGGGCCCATATGGAAGTCCGTGTTTTCCTGTGTGCTCATAAATCCAGAGTAAGGGACCAATGAGGTTGAAAGCACTGAACGCTCTCCAGAGTTATCAACAGAAAGCTTCAAGGGCTAGCAAAAACGAACAAGGAATACTTGTGGCACCTTAGAGACTAACAAATTTAAGGGTCAGTTTTTAAAAAAATACTCAAACCTCACAACTGCAGTTTTTAAAGAAAACTCAGCGCCCATTTAAATACTTAGGGATGTCTATGCTGCAAGTAGGGTGACCAGTTGTCCCGATTTTATAGGGACAGTCCTGGTATTCTGGGCTTTGTCTTATATAGGTATATATTACCCCCCGGCCCAATTTTTCACACTGACTATCTGGTCACCCTAGTTGCAAGCAAAGGTGTGATTGCAGCATGAGTAGGCAAAGCCCATGTTAGCTTTAACCTAGCTAGCACTGGTAACAACTGTAATGAAGACTTGGTGCCACTGGCTTGTAGTAAGGCAAGCCATCCAAGCACTCAGGCTTAGTACCCAACAGCTCCTGTTAAGAATCTTGAAAATCTGACCACACAGGCTTAGGAGATAGTCACCTAACATCATATAGGTCTTTGGCTTTATCATTCTATCACCACCAAAGTCCCTACATTGAATATTTAGTTTATTCGTTTTGGGTGAAGTAGAAATATAATCTTGAGTGTCGTAATTTTTTTGGCTAGACATTAAGTGATTTTCACAATAAGTATCTCTCTAATTCTCATTTGGATTTAATCAACATGGAAGACAAAATGAAAATCAGGACAAATAACTTTTCCCTAAGATTGGAAAAGGGAAAAAACAATGTTGAATTCAAAACAGCCTTAATCTGTGTATAAATGACCAAAAAAAGATGGCAATATTTTTCTTCCATGCCGCATATTTTCCTCATAAGTAGTTTTGAAGGCAGAGTTGCTTACAGCAAACATTCCCAGCAACCTCCAGCAAGAAATTAGGTTCAATTACCTAACTCACTGACTACTGAGAATGCCCAACAAAATGATGGCAATAATTATATACACAGTGACTTTTGTGGATATAAATCACTACAGAATTAGGCCCAGTTGTGTGTTCTGAGAAAGCATTTCACTCTCCAGTAGCTGAATCATTACATTACAGAGAGTAAATGTTGTTATATTGCCACAATATCAATACATCAGAAGTGTTATATATCAGTCTTCATTCTCAACTATACTTCTCCTCCAGGCTTAGCTCCTGATCACAAATCTCAAGAATATAACTTCTTGGAAGTATGAATTCTTATACTATCATTTTCCATTTTAAATAGAGGCACATGGCACTCTTGTTGCAGTTAATTCATTCACTCTTCACTTGAAGTACAGTGTTTCGAGGCACTGTGTTTAACAGTAAACCCTTTGTCATTGCAGATTTGAATGGCACAACATTTATGTGCTTTAGTCCATTAAGTTGCACCCCTTTTTTAGAGGTGTCGTCAACGGTGAGTACAAAATCATAATGTATCAAGAAAATGCTGCCATCACATTTTGTCATTAAATATTTCAGCTATAGACAGCTTGTCATTTGATAAAATGTTTTAATATATATGTTCAGGCAAAGAAAAGACAGATAGCACATGTCTGGCATTCATCTTAAATTCTAAACAGGTCTTTGGTAAAGCCTTTGCTTGCCTTTCCTTAACTGCCCTGTTTATTGTAGATTTGATTTGTTAACTCTCCAATCCAAGAGTGGTTTGTATTCCAGGAAATGAAATTAGTATTCTCATTCTGCCCTTTGAGGAAGAAAAGATCCCTTTTGTCTTCCAGAGCACATCCTCTCATGTAATCTGGAAAGCATAATGTGATCAGAGGTTACTTGTAAATTAATAGTTATGGAACAATATTCAAATGAATTCTTGTTTCATTGAAAAAAATATTTGCATTCCCATTTAACTCCATAGTTCTGTTATATAAATCAATTACTCTGAACAATTTATGTTATATAATAATAAAAACAACTTTTTTTAATGTGCTGCATCTTGATCAGGTATTTAAAAGGGAAGAAAGGAAGCTTTGATTTTTTTTTAAATGAATCAAGCATGTCATTATAAGCAGTGTCCATTTTCATACTTGTCTATTAATTTTATTTGACTAAATATCATATTTGAAGACTCAGAGTACATAACAGATAATGATTTTGTGGCTCCCTCACCCACCTTCAGCTACTTGCCCTTTAATGCACGTTTACAAGTATGGTCAATGTGTTCCAAACTTAAATATAGGAAAGTCACCCATATGCTTGTATGGATGAAGAAAGAATGTAAAAGTATGTCCAAAATCACTTTAGGTAGGACACTCTACAGCATGTTAAGGAAAATTGGTTGCAAATAAGTGAGAAACGCAAATGGTTGTTAGATGAGTGGCAGGGTAGTCAATTAACTTTTTCATACATCAGTAGTTTTACCATATGTTCAATTTCTTCTTTGGTCATAAGTAAAAAAATACTGGATTTCAACAGAGTATCCAAGAAAAAACATATATGGTGTCTATATAATGGGCATCCCTTAAAGTCAGAACTGAAGTGCAATAACAGAGCTATATTGGAAAACTTGGACCATGGGCCAAATCCTGCTGTCTGTTTAGTCAATAATAAGGGAACGGGCATATCAAATGTTTATCTTGCTCCTTTGCCCCAAAGCCCCAGGGAGCATTAGGGCAAAATACTGACAAGACTTGAAAGAAGTGATGCGGAAATATTTCCCTATCATGTGCCTAATGATCCCAGAAGGTAAATGGTTTGTTGGACTGGGAGAATAGCACTCAGGTGTCCTCCCATGTAGTTACTGCAATCAGCATCATACCAAATACAGACTGCTCTTCTTGGAGCATCAGTTCAGAGTATACATACCAGAGCAAGTGCCATGGCCTGCCTGAGAAATCCTTCCTTACTTTTGCAAGTTAGGACATATAGGGTCCTTTATATGCAAAAGCCTAGAAATTGTCAGGAAACATTGTTTCCATGAAAACGGTTGATCAAATTAAAATGTTCTGTTTTCATCAACATTTTTCTTTGAGATTGTTTTCTCTACAAAAAACCTCAAAGAAACTCTCAAAACCAAAACATTTAAAATCTTTTTTTTTTAAGTTTAGATTTCAGCTGCTGAAAAGCAAAAAAAGTCAGCTTTGATGTTCTCAGTTTTCTATAACCCTTCCCAAATATCAAAAAACAACATTTCTGGTGGAATTTTCCATTTTGAGGAAAGCAATTTTTCATCAGAAATTGTATTAAATTAAAAATTTCTGTCACTTGCAGACAGAACTACTTTCCTAATCTACAAAAATTGTAAAATTCAGGTTGTGTCATATATTAGAGTGTTATATTTTTGTTCTCAGCTTCTCACCTACATAGGTACAAAATTCCATGCCCCCAATGCCATGCCCCACCAAAAAATGGTTCTCAGAATGAAATATGGTAATTTTACTGTTGCCTCACAGCACAAAAACAAATCCTGATCAATCCATACATTGACTGATGTCAACTGAACAAGCAATGCAAAAGTTGATGGTAGGAGACTGGCTGTGTTACATTTTACTTACGTTTTGTTGCAAATATAAAAGTAAATTGCTGCACTAAAATAAATGTTGGTATTGAAATAAATATTAATGTTTTAATTGTTCTCATAGGCTTTGAACTTTGCTTGGTTTAGTTCCATATGAGCTTTAGGAGGTTTACTTTAGTTCTTATTTAATGAAAAACAATTTACTCAGTTTAGCTAGTGAGCTCACTGAAAAACATTAAGTGGGGGTGTAGAATAGGCCAAAATGTAATCCTACCTAAAATTGCAGAAGAAAAACTTTTCTGTTTAAGGTTATTCACTAATTAAATTCAGATGGTGGGGCAGAAGCAATGGAAATTACATTTGAAAGAAAAAATGAGACACAGGAACAGCTACAAGAGGAACATTGGGAAACATTAAAGAGGATCGACTCTATTCAGAGATTACAGAATGCTAACGAAAAATGTCTATTCAGTGATGAAATTATTATGGGTAATCTATACTAAAAAGAGGTGAAGACAAGACAGTGGCATTTTTTCCTTGTAAATTAAAAGCTTCAAATCTCTTATTGCTAGGGAGGCTGTTTCCCAAAGGGAAAATGGGATACCCCTAGCCACTTGCCTGAGTGCCCCCCCACCCCACTGCAAGGCTGGCCCCAGCTACTCACCCAAGTATGCCCCTATGCCCATGCGAGGCTACTGCTGGTCGCTGGAACCCTGCTTGTCCCGCATATGCTGGAATGCTGCCTCTCCACCCATGCAGGGCTGGCATCTCTTCCCCCCAACCCCTCCCCATGTTCCTCCACACCACACCCCATTTTGACAAAAAAGTGGGCATTTGTCCTATTTGCTCTTACCAACTGAGCAAGTCAGCAAGAGCAAACGGGATAAAAACCCAGTTTTGGGGGGGGGGGGGGAAAAGATCAGGGCTTTAAAAAAAGGACAGTCTCAGCCAAAATGGAATGTGTGTCACCCTACTTATTGCAGACATTGAACTGGACTTATTTAGGAGCCTGAAGGAGTTAAGAGCCCACACGCTGCTGAATTTCAATGCTGGTTAGATGCCTAACACCTTTAAATCCTTTAAAATCCCACCATAAAATGAATCAGTATTGCAAAAGCTCGTATTCCTGCAGATATGTGCCTGCTAAGAAAATGTATTATAAAATGGAAAAAAAAACATGCAGCTTTTTATTGGGTTAACAATTAAAATATGAGGAAAGATGGACTAAGTGGAATAAAATTGTTCAAAATATATCAATAATAAATCTTGTATAACAGTAGGTGCACTTTAATCCATATTCAGAGCCTCATCTTGTATAACTGACACTATTTTACAAGTTTCTTCTACAAGTTTCATCATCTTCCAGTAATGTCAATGGAAAGACTTATATGCAGTTTATGCAGATGGGTCCCCATCCAGTTTGCACTATACGAAAGTTAAATTTCATTAACATTACGGTTCTGTTTAATTTTAAGAACAATTTGGTAAATTAGTATAAAAATTTAAGGAACAAATTTCCAAACAGCACTTGCAGAATTGAATTCACAATTTTGAATATGTACTTGTTTTGAGTCAAAAATGTACGTACACATTTGAGGCTGCTTTGAGGTTTCTATTAAAATATAGACTTAAGATTCTAATTTGTGCAACCAGAGAGGTTTCTGAACGTCACAAGCAATTTACTTCTATGACATAAAACATAAGGGGAGATGGGAGGAGACGCATTACTCCCAGATGCAAATCTAGTAAAACTAAACTGTGCCACTGCAGAAAAAACAAAAAAACCAAAACAAAAAAACCACACACACAGTAGCAGTGGTCTACTCTATCACTTCAGAGCAGCTCTTCTACAGCAGTGGTCATCATTTATTTACACCAAAATCTCAAACATCTTTCAGAAATAATCCTCCTTTATGAGTATGTAAAATTGTCCATTAAGTATGGGTAAATATTATGTATGCCGACTAATCCCTTCACTTCTGTTCTCAATATAAAAATATCAATAGCTTATCCCATATATGACTCCATAGATTCCAATTTTGTACTCTGGAAAGTAATGGGACAAAATTCTCTTCTGAGATAATAAAAAAAAATTGTGCTCATCTGCCCCCAACTAATTCAAAAGTGTAGAGTTTCACAATCCTCGCTCTGTCTGTATACATACATTGTTGAACAATAAAGATCATTTCATACTCTTCCTTTGAGTCCTTCCATGCCACTCCTTTGAACTTTTTGTTGTGCGTGAGTCTGAAAGACATGTTGATAATCTATTAAAAGTATACGTGTGATGGAAATATAGGACATTGAACAGCTATGCCGGAAAAAGTCACTAAGGACCATGATTTGTGAGAATTTAAACTAACTACCTCAACTTGTGTCAATTTAAGAGGAATATACCAGAAGCAAAGTTTCACTATGATCTTACAGGTAGCGTAATGCAGCTGAAGGCTTAAAGCTTGCACTTCTCTTCCTCACTCCCTATTTCTTTTGGTGGAATGCATATGGACAAGAGCTGGTGGGGGAATATAAACCAGAACCACAGGAAACAAACAATACATAAGTATTTATCTAAACTAAATCTTGGTGGATTTCTTGATGAAATCATTACTGCCCAACTGGTTGACATTAAGATTCTCAACTAGATTGCCACAAGGAATTCTATAGTAGTGTTTAAAAACAATTAAGACGAATCTCTAGTAAATTTACATCTGCACACTGAAAAAAAATGCTTCCAAATTAAAAGGGAAAGGAAATAGTTTATTTTATTATTATATTCAAAACATTAGTTTGGGAGGATTTTAAAAAAATCCTTATATCAGAGATTAAGCCAATATCTGATCATTAATTATGGAACTCCAAGGGCTGCGGGGAGGAGACAGATAGTTATGATGATTTCATGGTTAAGATACTATATTGTATATAAGGCAGAGGAAGTATTAGAATTAAATAGTAATATGCCTACAACAATTTTTTAACAGTGGTTCTCAGCCATTGAAAAATATATATTGGCCACAATATAAAAGCTAGGTTAATACTGTGAAGTAATATTTTAATTAGAAAAAAAAGTAACTAAATTTCCAGTCAAGTACTATTTATTGATTTCAATTAAGGGGCACCAATACTATAATATTGTATTAACAATAGAAGGAATGCTTAGGTACTTTAAGTGCTGTACATAGAAATGCAAACAATACTGGGTATAAATTAAATTGAGGAAATGAAAGTGAAGATGAGGTCAAGCTGCAAAATTCAGCTCTGCTATATGAATTTTCAACACCTAGATATTCAAGCCATTTAGATTCAGGACCCATTACCAATATGGGTTATTTCCAAGTTTGTTTTAGAAACACATTTTTAATGCTTTTACTCCCATACAGTTTTGTAGAGTTGGAGCTAGGGTTTGTTTCAGCCTCATCTCCACAATTAAACCAAAAAAAAAAAGTAATAGGCAAATAAATAAATCAAGAAAAAAGGGGGGAGCATATATTGCCATTACTCCAAAAAAGCTTGTAGCTCAAGTTTGTAAACATGGTATTGGTACATTTCTTTACAAAAGCAATCCTCACATTTTGACATTCTGCATATCAGTTCATAAGAAGAGAGATCTCTGTGAGCTAACTGCCTTTTCCCCATCCTATACCTTTCATGAAACCAGTAAAGTCTCTACAGGTCAGACTGAGAACAACTTCTGTTCATAATGTGTAAATGGAGTCAAAAGAATGCGGATAACTTTGCTTGGAATTTGATTTCACTAATGCAGATTGGAGATGTACCACTAGGGAAGCATAAGCAATAGTGATAGTGTTTAGTTATATTTGCAATTAGGACTAAAGTGAAGACACAAAAGGGAAAAAAAGATGTAGAATATAAGCCTGGGAAGTTTTGAAAGAATCCAGCAAGTACTGGGTGAAGTTAAAGAGGCTAACAAATTGTTAAGAAAGGACCCAAAAGGGAAATTGAAAACAGAGGTAAAAGGTTGTTGAATCACCAGCACAACAACACAATCAAGTATGCCAACCTTGCCCACATCTTTGGTTCTGCTATTAAATATTCAAAATTATATTTTCCTACTACCTATAACTACCTGGAGACTGAGATAATATTGACTGATTTTATAATCAGATAAAAAAAGAAGTCTCATTTGATATGTTTGCTGGTCTGTGTTACATGACTGTCACCTTGGTCCAGTGCTTCATGGACAGTAGTCCACAACATTACAAAATACTTAAAACTGGTACAAAAGTTGACAGACTTATTGGTCCTAATTAAATTGTATTCCATTGACATTACCAAAATAGATTCAATATAAAAACTCCATCCAGCCTCTAACCCTGTGTAGTTTATAGGGTTTCTTATCCACAATAGTTTCTGACTATTCATACAAATTATCGACATTGTTTGCTTTTGGAGGGGAGACATTTGTCTCTGTGTGTAGATGAAACATGGGAAGATAACTTGTATAAAAGATGGACACTGATTTTATTTATTCAGCTCTTACTTGGAGGGGAGAACCCCTCCAAATAAATTGAATACATACTGGGAAAAATCTGTTTTCAAAGGTGCCACAAACTGACAACAAAACGGAACCTACCTGAACCTTGCCTCTGAAGACTGTCTGCATGCTGTGCTTGAGCTCTGTGGTAATGTCTGGACACACACACACACAGAGATTCATATATTCATGCAATATGTTATAGGTCATTGAAGCCTGGTATGAATGACACATGCTTGACGTGAATACATGCTTTGCAAGTTGGCAAACGAAGCAAGAAATGATCAAGAGCTATGAGTGCAAAAACAATCTTATGTTCTGAGAAAAATATGAAAAATCAGCAGAAAAGGAAACACCACCAGCTAGACTGATGTAAAAATGTAGAAGAATTGAAAGAAACGACACGCCTTGGATCTTGGAGGCCTGCCCAGGATTGTCTGGGTAGAAGGCCTAGTAAACAAAGGCAAAAAGCCAATCACATAATGGAATGGACTGGTATAAATGGTTGCCTATGATTTCTCCAAATCGGAGTTGTTTATTGATCTAGAGCCCCCGTGTTGATATATATATGGTTTGAGCCCCATATCCTATGATCTTGACTGACTGACCATCAGGAACATTCTGACCTTTCAGGGATTTA
The DNA here is from genome assembly GCF_025201925.1 of Gopherus flavomarginatus. Taxonomy (NCBI): domain Eukaryota; kingdom Metazoa; phylum Chordata; order Testudines; family Testudinidae; genus Gopherus; species Gopherus flavomarginatus. The sequence goes on from NC_066619.1 coordinate 192,016,969, forward strand.
GTATGTTTGGGGTGTGAATGTGGAGTGAGTAAGGTTTGTGGAGTAAAGAACATTCAGAATATTGTATACCAACAGTGTGTCTCGTATCTGCCTGCTCCCCATCCCATAGGAAGACCTCTATTGTAGGTCAAACAGTAGGTATGACACCACCACCTTAGTACATGCTGGGAAATCAAGTGGAACGAGAACTAGCAAATTATGAATTTCAGGCACCTTCAAAAATCAAAATAACGAAAGGATGACCTAAAAGTCAATTTTAAAATGTTTTTTACCCTTGATATCTGAGTCATTCAGCAGATTTTATAATTTCTAAAAGTTGATTTTTTTTGTTTGATATTCACATTCTTAAACAATCTTTAAAAATACTATTGTAGCATCTTGTTATTCTTACTGTTAAAAACAAACTGTTAATACTTTTTCAGTTTAAAAAAATGCAAGTGTGTTTTAAAGCTGGAAAATATATTTGTCTCTATTTCAGAGTAGAAAGTAAATTAGTACAATAAATCTGTTTAATATTTGATGGAAGTTTGTTGTTTTGTTTGCACAGTCATTTTATTAACAGTTATCCTTTATTATTTGATCACTCCAGTCTTGATATTCAAAAAGGAGGTATCACGTACATGGGCTGAGACAAGAAGCAGTGAAACAGAGAGAAAGCTGAAGAGATTCTCACATGGCTAACTCTGCTTTGCTTCTCATTGCATGTGAAACGTTCCATGATGAGTGAAAGTTGCAGAATGTACATATCCATATTCTACCTCCAGAAACTAGACTGACAATATCAGTACTGGAGATATTCTGATGCCAACAGGAAATTAAAATACTTCCCAAAAACTGGCTACCTAATAACTTATAAAGAAGCAAGCATTAACCCACTGACCATTCATCTGCACAGAATGTGTGATTTGAATAAACAGACCAACCATTTTTCTGCAAAATTAAAGGGACACTGAGGAAGTATTTTAGGTCCGAGCCAAAAGGAGTTGTTTAAGGGTTATAAAACCAGATTTGATATGATTCCAGAATTTGTTGTTTCAGTGCAAATAGGGTTATATTTGCACATTTCTTTTTCCTGTTTGTAACTACATTAGAGCTCGGCGACATTTATTTGATTTTGATCCTAATAGGGTCCTACATCTAGATTTTCACTTTGAGGCCCTAATCTGGACACATGAAACACCCAATAAAATCGGTGGAAATTCCACCTCAGTAGTAATTGTAGGATTATGCCCAGTTTCCCTTCAAACCCAGCTAGACCCTCAAAGGGAAACTAAATTAAAACTGCAGGTATCTACTTTGAAGAAAAATTGCTAGGATCCAAAAAGATCCAATCAAAAATCATGTCCCCATTGTCTTGTATATAAAAGCACATAGCAAGTTTGGTTCCTTACTCAGAGAGCTTACAACAATTTAAAAACAAAATGCAACTAAGGAATAAAGAAAACAATAGAGGGGAAGAGGCATGAAAGGATATAGTGCATAGGATATACTAAAAGTTAGGATCACTGACAATGCTGTAGATTATCTCTGGAGGCATTAATTTGCCATGTATCTAGAATATGCTTTACCCAGAAAGAGGAAATAAACAACTTTTTCCTCTGTATAAATTTATTGTACATCTTTCTCTAATAGACAGAAGCTTGAGCACTGAAGCAGCAACCTCATCTTCCTCTAAAATGGCTTTCCACAGTCTAGTAAAAGAACTAATTTTCCAGGATAGTGAAGTAATAATGTAACTCTCCCTTCATTTTTATAATCAAATGTGACAAAGTCCACTGTCTTTACCGGAAACTTTACTTATCCTTTGCCAGCTTCCTGGAGAGGAGCCTTTTATACAAAAAGATATTGTCTGGCATTTGAAAGAATCACTCAACCATCCCTCCTCTCTAATGAAGATTCTCTTTTCTGCCTTCACATCCAAAGATCACTGACAGCATAAACTGAATTTCCTGGGTCCAGAGCATGTCATACTTCATAGATCACTCATCTAAAATATTAGATGGTGTTTACTACCACATTTAAGGAGTGTCTTTTTCTGGCAGATGAGTGAGCTGAAACAGCTACTTGGGGGGAAAAAAACAAGTGAATTCTGCATTCCTTAAAGGGATCACAGCTATGTAGTTTAGAATAAGAGTTGACAGAGGTATATAAAATAATGAATGGTACAAAGAAGGAAATACAGACACCTTTTTTATCTTCTCCTATAATGCAACAAAAAAGGACACAATGAAATAAAAAGGCTACAGTTTTAGCACTAACTAGTCGTTGAAACAACATGAGCTTAGTTCATAAAGTCACATGTGTAAATAGCCCAAAATGGCTGAGAATTTAAAAAAAAATTGATGATAACAGACTGCAAATGCCAGTGATATTCTAAGCAAAAAGTCTCAACCATTCCTGTAGCTGTTTTCATTCCACCTTCCTCTCCCTCCACCCCCACCCCCAAACACTTACTCAGACATTCAAGGCTTCAGAGTGATGTTGGAGTTCAGAGTGATGTCTGACAGTTGTATTGATTTGTGTCTAGGAGAGGTTGTGCTGGGAAAGTTGTGTTGATTTGTGTGGGTGCTGAGGCAGTTGGACCAAGTAGTCCACCATCTGTGCAGTCTCCTTCATACAACCAATTAAGTTTTTGTGTGTAAATCAGTAGAGGAAAAGTTTTGACTGAATTAACTCAGATATCATCATGGTCTAGGACTCTTTGCATGACATAGCTGCATGCCTTACTCTAGCTATACACTGCAGGGTGTAACTTGTAAAGACAAAAATGATTGAGAACTAACAGTGGGTGGAAACAGATCACAAAACCTGATGAAGAATCAATCAACAAAAAGATTTCAGCCATGCTTGTAGGTGTTTCTATAGCTTTATGCTATTTTAACAGACATTCTAGGCTTCAGAGTGATGGACAAGATTCCAGGATAGCTATCCTATTGTATAGATAAAGAAAAAAAGTTGTGGTTTTACTTGTTCCTACAAAAACTGAAATTGATTTAAAAGATTACTGAAGCAAGTCAGTTAACACGATTTTAAAAAAGGATTAACATCTATGTGCGTAACATCTGCAGTTACAGTAGGTATGACAAAAATTGATAGACGCTATCAACTAAGTTTCAGCATACAAGACAACTGCACAATGTCTGTGACTAAATAGAGGTGTTTCACACTTCTGAGGCAACTGTTAATGGCCACCATCTAACATGGGCAACTGGACTATTTGCAATCATAGGCTATAGGAGATAGACCCACTTTCTAGCACCTGCTTGGAATCAAACAAAGCAGAAACTTGAATCTGGGGTGTGACCTACGACCAGGCTATTGGTTCTTTTGAGGTGAGTTCTCTTTTCTTGAAAATTTTCTAGAAGTCTCATTTTCATTTTGCATTGATGCCTCAAATGTTTTTGTTCCACAGAATTTTTTTTAAACCAGACCTACTATTCATATCTGATCTATTATAGCTGAAATATAGTTGATTATAAATTTATATTCAGATATAACACTATGCAACTGAGGTATGAAGTAGACTAGAAATGCTACTGTAGTACATTTGTATGGTATGGTCATACAGGAGTAAATTTTAAAGCAAGGTGTCTTCAAAACCCCTTTCTGAAGGCTGTTCAAGAGAAAGTTAAAAATTCTATGCTAGCACTTGAAAGTATTTTTAAGGCTCACTAGAGTTATTCTGTTTCCCCATCCCCCTTAAAACAAGTTTTAATGCCTAGAACTATGAGCTCAGCAGTAGCTAAAAAATGCTTTACAGGCATAGCACAAGCAGTTTTCAATTTTGTGCAGGACTGGGATACCATGGACAAAAAGGCACTATTATGAACACAATTTATTTAATATTTTTAAGAGGACACTTTTTTCCACAGACAAAAGTAAAGCAAGAACAAGAAACCAATGCTTAATCAATGCCTTAAATTATCTCCTTTCACCCCTTCTTATGTATGGCAACATGTACCATTATTATTTGTTCAGCATTGACTATGTTCAGAACAGAGGAAACATGAGTCTTGACCTCAAGGAGTTCGCAATCTAAAAGTACAAATATTTATCCTTACCTGAAACTTATTTTTTGCAGATGGATTAGATGACAAATCCATTACAGCTGGTTGCATTTTGGGGAGGGGGGCAGTTTGCAGCCATTTTTTTTATTATCTAGTCAGCTGTCAGATTTGAGAGATGGGAAGGGATCTCACTCTCCCATTTTTCACATATTGCTCATGTACTTTGACACTAATTGTTACAATGAGCCAGATCCTCAGGTAGCGTAAATCAAAGCAGCTTCCTTGAAGTCAGTGGAGCTATGGTTTACATTGACTGCAGATGTTGCCCAAAATTCTTGTCTTATAAAAATGCTGTTGAATCAGACCCACATTTTCTTCCTCCCTGCAATCATCATCAGATTCTTTATAGCCTCTCCAAATGGCAGGTCACATAATTTGGACTGGAATCAGATGATTATTGTAGTTGGAACTGCATAATGCAAGTTCTAGGTCAGTGTTTTAATGGTTTGTTCAGTAGAGGAAGAAGGAGCAGATAACAGTTGATGGTTGCAAATGGATTTCAGTAGCAGGCTGTTTCTCTAATCTGGAGCCATTTCTGAGACTCTGCAGCCATTCAGTAGGCATTCCATTGATGAATGATATCCCAGAGACACTGGAGTGACCAGTAATTGGGAAATTGTTAATAACCTACTTACTGTGGTCAGATCTGTGCATGAATCCACAGACCTTGTGAGACTGGATCCCCAAATAGTTTTGTAACTATGTGCTTTTTGTAATTAGTCTAGTTATTGTTATATTTGCACACGTGGTAAAGATTTTTGAAATTTATCACACAAAGGTCTCGAGGACTTTTCATGACCCATTCACTAATACTTGTGGCTTCCAGCAACTCCCAATAATTTATGCATAATACAATTTATTTGATTTAAGTTCTGATAAAAGCTATTGATTTTTAAATATGAATGAGAGGAGCTTCTTAAAAGGAAGAAAGTATATTCTCCATTAAAAAATATTTCATGGCATATCTATGTTTTACAGTTTATTTCTGGTTTTTTGGAGGTATAAGTATGGAGAGAAAGTTGTAATAAGATAGTTGAGCAAGAATGAAACTTTTTTCTGGGAATGCCCTCCCACAAAAACAAGTGCACATTTTTTACTTTGTCCTCATTTAGGATGGAAAGTATTTTTTAAAAAAAGTGATTTTATTCATGGAAAGGGATTTCTGGCCCACTATTTTACTAAAAACAGTAGTTAAGACAAATGTAAAAAATACAATTACTTTGGAGAGGGATTCTTTAAAAGACAGCTTGATTCTGAATAAATTGCAGATAGTTCAATTCATAGAGAAATATCACAGATTAATGGAGATTTTTCTGTTATGGCCTTATTTAGACCTCACATATTTTGTTTGTCAAACAAAGATGGTAGAAAGTTTTTTTCTGTCTCTATTCATTTTACTCTAGTTTCTACTTACAGCTTCTAGATAACAAGATATAGGGATATGTTTATTGTGGCCTGGTCAGACTGATAATTTTGCAACTTATTTACTTTGTCTATCCCATTCTTCACTTTCATTCACAAGAGTCTAATCTTTTCCCTAATATCCATCTTGCCATTACTGCAAAAGCAAGGCCTTTAATCTTTAAGATCTCTCTCCTTGGAGACTATTTGAATATATTCTAATTGTCATTCATTTTGGTTCTCATTTCCTCCTCGCCCACACATACAAATAGAACAAAATTGTTGAAGAAAAAAGTTATCACTCAGTTGCTGAGATCCCATCATACCTCTGATTGCTTACTCTTATCTTTGATATGGTCACAGTCCTTTGCTGAACATCAACTTTACTGGAATGAATGTAAGCTCTCACTTGAACGCTCCACTTTGCCTCTGAGCTGATTTCAAATCAGTTTTCATCCACTCATCTCAGTCTACCTTTCCAAGTCTAATTTCAGCTCTAACATTCTTGTCTCAGCAAAACTTGTCTAAGTGTATTGCTGAAAGAGAATAAGAAATAAATCTGCAGAAATTAGGAAAAGGTAGAATACTTTAGGAGCTCAAGATTGATTCTGTTTTGGTTGTACATGTCTCCGTAGCAAATACAAAAAGATAGCCCATCACAGTCTGAGTTAATAACTTATTTTCTGATGTAGCAGGCTTTCTGGGTTTTTTTTACTCCCACCTGACAAAGTGAGAAAGAATGGCTGGAGCATGGAAGTAAATATATTGCTTAAGATAATGAAATTTTAATGGAAAGCTGTACTGGAAAAAGAATCAAAGATCATATAGCTGATGAAGACGTTCAATGCTATTGTTCTCTTGCTGACAGAGTATCATCATCCCAGCACAACACTGACTAGCAATAAGAAAAATAAAGTTACTTTGGGCTACTTTCAGATTTCATCTTCTGTGTTAGTTTGAATTTCTTGCACTAGTAAGTCTTAGTCCTGCAGTGAGGAACAAATAGGTGCACCCTGACACTCAGACAGATCCCAATGCCACATTGGGTCTCAACTCTAAAGTGAATGCTTTTCCCTGTAGTGCATTTACATACGAAAGCTTCCCTTGTATTTGTAGACATTTGTCTTGGCATGCTCTTTTACAGGCCTGATCCCTATGCCCATTCTGATTTCATTTTCTATTGAATTTAATGTAGACCTGAGGGGAAATTCCTATAGAATTTAACAGGGAAAAATCAACCAGGGTCCTTCAAGATTATAAAAACCAATAGGATGAATTGATAATTACATCCTTTCTAGGCATTTTAAAACAATTCTAGAATATATTATATCTGTTACAGAATTCATTCACAGAATCAGATTGGTTCATAAATTCTATAGAATGTAACAGAACAATTATTTTTCTATAGGATTTTTGATGAGGGATCCATTGACTTCCTTAGGAATTAGAGTGGTTACAGGATCTAAAAACAGTACTCCAGGATGATGATTGGTACAAGGATTGGTTGGGTTTACAGGTGTGTGTTCAGACTTGTTACAAATTACCACCTTGTAGCACTTGTTAAATCCATTCATCTGCTTTTAGTTCAGTTCCCTGCATTATTGGATTATGGATATAGTTTCAATATTAATCTGAGACACTAATATAATCTCTCTAATTGCAACCTTCTATAGTGAGGGTTAGAAATAGAGCTGTGTGAACAAATTATTTTTTGTTTTTCTGGCACTTTCAAAAATTGAAAAAAATAGGTTCAACATGAATTATAATTTTTTTTTCCAGGATTTTAGGAAAATTCTGAAAGACAGTAAAATTAAGAAAAGGTCAGAAAAAGTCCAAGTTTTCATTTTGATTTTGGGCATTTTTAAACATCTTTAAAAATAAATAAATAAAAGCAAAGGAAATGAACTGTTAGATTCACAAAGCCACCAACAGCAGGGATACCCTTATACTCAGTAGCCCTGAGTTTTGACCAGTCATCCAAGAAATTGGAGGAGATTTGGGCTTGAATCCCTGCTCTGGAGGAAAGACTTTAAATCAAGTCTTGCCCTTCTCAAGTGAGTATCTAATTCAGGCTTCAGATCAGTGTTTGGATTGAGTGTAGGAAGTAAGGTAAGGAGGATAAAACAAAATATTCAATAGTTGTTCATTAAGTGAGCACCATCCTGTGCACAAAATGAGGCATTGTAAGGTGACCATGTATTGAGACTGTTTTGTAATTAGAGCTCAGCAGGAAACTGTTTTCCTGTTCTGGGGATGCGGGGTAAGGGAATAACATTTAAAATAAATGTCCCATCCCAAAATCAGGAAAAAAAACTTTCAAGTTTCAACAGATTGTTAACTGAATATTGGAAAGAATTCTTTTCCAATCAATTAAAATAGTTCTTTTCAAGAATTCCATAATCTTCCATTTCAATTTTGAGATTTTTCATTATATAATTAAGTTATATTTCAGTTAAAAATTAGTTTTGACTTGGAAAACCAGAATTTAATTTAGAAAATATGAAAACAAAATATTTCAATAATTTCAAAATTTTTCTCAAAATCAAGAAATTTGTCAAAACCAACTCATTCCTGCAAAATATTTGTTTTGATGACTAGCAGTTTTCCAGTGGAAAAAAAACTATTGTAAAATTCCTGACCATAATTCATACACACAGAGCAAAATTAAGGTTTTACAGAAAACCTTGACTTGGCATTTTCTAGCTTTGAGTTTTTTCTTTGTAACCTTATTTTCCCATAGTATTTTGTTGTTTTATGGGTGTTTAATATTTATTGGCAGAGTGAAGCCAGATCTTTCATTCAACTTGCTGACATTTCTCTGTCCTCAACATAACTTTTGAACTTTCTCTTTAATCAATTCCAAAACTTAAAGGAACATTCTAGGCAATGACCAGAACCCTATTGCTTTTGGTAAAAAATTGAAAAAACAAAACAGGGAAATGAGGGGAACCAGGGAATCCTGGGTATCTGAATAACAAAATGAGTATCTTCAACCAAATTTGTAATTGTCTAAATATGAAAGAACCAGTTGACACCAGCCATTAACATATTCCAGAACAACATTATCCCTCCACCTCATCCTCCCAATATTTAAAATATTGACACCCTAGCATAGGGAGAGAGGGGAGGACAGTGGCATAGGAAAAGGGAGGATTATGGAGCACACAGAGCCTCTGACATGGGAAAAAGGGAGAATGTGGGATATACAGAGCCTCTACTGCAGGGAAGAAACTGGGATCCTGGCCAGGGCACATGGAGATACAAATAGAGGAATACTAGGAGCTCATCCTGAAAAGCCAGCGAAGCGTACAACCTTCTAGTATAACATTTCATTACTGAAGGGGTAAGTATTCATTTGTCCCATTTACTACTCAAATGTCAGTGCCACGTTTGTTTTATTTTTTGGATTAAACCCATAATTAATAATAAAGTGTGTTTGTTAACGGTACAATTATGTATTACATTTAGGGGGTTTTATTATTTGACAATATATGTACTTTGGATCAATCCATTATGTAGATATAAATCCCTTTTTCCATGTTAATGGTTGTGCATTCACTTATGAAGTCAGTGTAAGTAGAGGTCTTTCATCCAGAGGCAAAGTAATAGTATTAATAAGACTAAGCTGCCATAGCCTGGAAGGAATGCTGGAACCCACAGCAAACTTAACAAATTTCATCATTTTTTCAGCAGGATCAAACAAAGGTATGCAAGATTAATACAAAGTTTATTCATAATGCCTAATTTTCCTATTAACTGACAGTACATATAAGAATTGCAACATGGATTCAACTAGGGTGAACAGATAGCAATTGTGAAAAAAATCAGGAAAGGGGATGTGGAGTAATAGGCACCTATATAAGAAAAGCCCCAAAAATATTGGGACTGTCCCTATAAAATTGGGACATCTGGTCACCCTAGATTCAACTAGCTAATCTATTTTCTTTGCTGTGTATAATACACTTGTCAGAACAATCCTACAAAAACAAGGTGATTGCAAAATCGAAGAATCTATACAAAGCAATTTTGCTACACATTTCACTAAGTGATGCATGTGCCCTGAAATTCAAAAATATAATTAAAAGCAACAAACTTAGCATTTGAATAGTTCCAGCCATTTGGGAGTTACTTGAGCACACCTAGGAGAAGCAATACCTTTTTATTTTTTAAATGCAAAGTACTCCACTATAAAGAAAACAGCCTGACTGGGGAACAAAGGACAAGAAAATAAATGTTTTTATGTGCTTTCTGCAACACACTATGCACAATTTCTAGGGTATTTCTTACAGTCAGGGGATTGCTGTGCAAAAAAATCTGCTTTAGTAAG